>NW_018165156.1:257470-275101 GCF_001263595.1 Phalaenopsis equestris
AAAAAAATATTCATTAATAATTAGGCTTTTGACTTTGGAGAAAAAGGCAAGCACCATCTGCAATTTGGCCATTGAACTTTTCATGCCACATTTGTCACCCCTAAACTTGGATCATTTTTTCATTAATATATAATGCAACTTCATGATCTCCTAAGAGTGAACAATGGCTACATCTCCCACAAACCCTCTTCACAACTTCTTACTCCCCTTCTTTGTTCTTCTTTTCTCAATTTTCTTTATGGTTTTAAAGATTCGGTACAAGAAAAAAAATCAAACTATTTTTCTAAATTCTCCACCAGGAAGCTTAGGACTTCCATTAATAGGAGAAACACTGGCATTCATCTCTGCAAATGGCTGCAACAAAGGGCTTTATTATTTTGTTGAAAGAAGACATTTAAAGTAATATAATATCTTTAAGCTCTTTGCATAATGCCATCTTATTTTTCATTTTCAATCTTCATGAAAACCTTACAACAACAACAACAACAAAGCCTTAATCCCACTACGTGGTTGTTGTTGCTGTTGTTGATGAAAACCTTACACTGTATGTCATGTACTTTCTTTAGAACAATAAGAAAATCTATAATGAAAACATGAGATGTAATGAAAAATCACTCTAATATTTATGATAAAGAGAAGCTTTTGTTTTGTTTTATTAAACATAAGAAGCTTCTTTAATGTTAATTCTTGATAATTTAGTATGATTATGAAATGAAAAGAATAATAGATTTTTATTTTCCTGCAACAGGTATGGAAAATGTTTCAAGACAAAAATCTTTGGAGAAACTCATGTCTTCCTTTCATCAACTGAATCTGCAAAATCAATCTTAAGCGGTGATTCGACAGACTTCTCAAAAAGATACATGAGATCAATTGCAGAATTGTTAGGAGATCAAAGTATATTATGTTTATCTTATCAGAATCATAAGTTTATGCGCGGAATCATATCAAATCTCTTCACATCAAATTCCATGGATTCTGCAATTAAGAACTTTGATGAGCTTGTGATCAGAACAATGGCTGAATGGCTGCAAAAAGAAACAATAGTTGTGCTTAATGATGCTATGAAGGTGAGTACTCTTTATCTATATAGAACTAGATATCTATGTTTGATTCAATAATTTAATTATTTTCTTAATTAGATGGTAAAAATTAGAGGATATAGATGTATTGATTGCAACCATATAAACTTACAGTCAAGTTTTTTTAGCATGAGGGTCACTTAAGACTATATATAGTCTTAGAGAAGCCTGGTAAGAGACATGATAAATATTTAAATTATTTTTTATTTTCTAATTAACCAAATGTTTATCAATATATTGTGATAATTTCTTGGTTACAGACTCAAATTTCTCCATGGTGCTCATATCAAGACATTTATATATATATAAACAATACGAACACAAAAATATATATACAAAATAATCTTCATTTCGAATATTAAATTAACTTATATTAGGGTCAAAGTGTAGTTTCATCAAATAATCATTAATAACACTTGAAAGAGAGAAAAGCTAACATGATTTCAATAAGGACACATCCATTTTACTTAATTACACAACTTAAGATAACAAATTAAGACAAACGCAATTTTTAATCTCAATAAAATTTCATTATAAAATCTGAACTTTAATGTAACATTCAACTTAATTATGCTTTCAGATTACCTTCAATGCCATATGTAAAATGCTGATAAGTTTAGAAAATGAAGAAGAATTAGAAGCTCTGCAAAAGGATGTTTATGAAATAAGTGAAGCAATGGTGGCCTTCCCTTTCAAGTGGCCTGGAACTAGATTCTTCAGAGGTATTAAGGTAACACATAAATGAAGTATTTTGTTTAATTAGTTTGATATATGCATGTAGGCTGATAAGAAATCTTTATTATTATTATTATTATTATTATTATTATGACAGGCAGAGTGATGAAAGCCTTGAGGAGAAAGATAGAGTTGAGGAGAAGGAGCTCAGAGTATCATGAGGATTTCTTGCAGTCCTTGCTTGCAAAAAATGACCTACAAAATGAGGAGCCACTATCTAATAGTCAAATTGAAGATAATATATTGACTCTAATAATTGCAGGTATGATCAGCTTTAATTTATTTTTTCCATTAACATGAGTACTCACATTTTGAACCTCACACTACAATACAAAGGGGAAATCAAATTGATACAAAAAAATAACAAACAATCAGATGTAGTGCCATTTACATGGTTCGACTCACATCTGCCTATGCAACGGGGAGAGATTAATCCACTATCAATAGGTGAGGAGAAGAGCAAAGATAAACCAAATTAGGGTTACAACTCAACACACCCAAATCCTCTATAATCTCTCATATAAATTAAAGAAGATTAAGGTATATGAATTAGAAATATTTCAATTATGTTGCATTAAAATCAATCTTTCTAAATACACGCTTCTTAATTTAGAACCATTAAACTGTAATACTTTTCATAAAGGTAATTTTACTTCCCACAAAAGGAAGAAAATAACGATTAAAGGTGGTTTAGGTTGCCTATTCCAATAATGAAAAAGGGAAATGATGGATGGTTTGGGTAGCTTCCATGTAGAAACACAGTAGCACAGGCATGGACCTTTTTTCATTTGCTTTTTTGCCTAGATAAAAATTTTACCTCCTGATATGGGAGATTAGGTTATCTCACTGTATAACATAAATTATGGAGGTTTTTTACTGTCCCTTTTATGTATGTATGTATGTATGTATGTGTATATGCATAATTTTTGTAACCACATGTTTCTTTTGAAGGGCAAATTACTACTGCAAGTGCTATGGCATGGATGGTCAAGTATCTTGATGAGAATCAAGATGTCACGGAGACACTAAGAGTGAGTTCCAAAATATAGTGTTAAAAAAGCAAGCTCTTTCATTCTTTTCCATAACTACTTACATATATATTATGATTTATTTTTTTGTGTTATATTAGGCAATGCAATTGGAGATGCAAGCCAAATTTTTGGGAAATACATCTCTAAATCTTGAGACTTTGAGTGAAATGTCATTTGCATCTAAGGTATGCATCTATATAAATAGTTTACATTTTTTTTTTTTATTTAGGTTTTGTATTTAAATAGAGGAATTTATTTTCTTCTATTAATTCGATGCTGCCAATCAAATAACAATATTTGTTTTTTGTGACAATTGAACGTTAATGTAGATTGTAAGAGAGTCATTAAGAATGGCTACTATAGTATCATGGTTCCCAAGGGTGGCCTTGAGAGATTGCCAAATTGAAGGTATGTTATTTCATAGCAAAAATAAGCTATTTAGAAAAATTAAGAATATCTAACAATTTAGATGTTTGCATATTTAGTTTTGCAAGGGTAGTGTTTTTAAGCATTCCCATATAAAACATACCCCTGTAACTTCTAATGTATGCATTAGAAGTGTGTATTAATAAGATAAAACATTAAAAAAAAAATTCAATACATTTTAATTGATTGATTCGGTTTGACTATTAAAGTAATCTATTCATTGTATAATTTATAGTTTATTTATTTTTTAGTTATTAGCTTATTTTCTTAGTTTTTCTTAAACTATTCAATCAAATGAAAATTTTTTAATTATAGTAAATTTAATGTATACTATGCACAGTATATCTATTAATTAAATACTATTTTAATGTTCACTTGTAACATTCAATATAATTTTGGGCGGATCAATAATGATTGGTTTCACACACACACACACACACAGATATATATAAATTACCATATTAATTTTGATGAGTCTTATGATGAATATATTTGTGCATTCTCAGGCTTTCATATTAGAAAAGGTTGGATAGTCAATGTGGATGCAAGGTCTATACACCATGATTCAATGCTATATAGTGATCCATTTGAGTTTAATCCATCGAGATTTGATGTTAGTTTCTTTCATTTGAATGCCTTGATACTTCAACCACATCAGATATATATCATGATATATATATATATATATATATATATTATATTTATTTTATTTCAGGTGGAACAGAAGGCTTGCAGCTTTCTAGCTTTTGGGACAGGAAGAAGAACATGCTTGGGGATAAATGTGGCCAAAGCCTTCATGATTGTTTTTCTCCATCGCCTTGTTACAACTTATAGGTAGGCCAAAACTCATCATTATCATCACCATATGCTTCATTACTATGAGCATTTTCTTGAAAGATTTACATACAACCCACTCAATTCTTATGTATTTACATATCTACACCTAAACCTCAATTTCTTACGTAAATAACCACTTACCTATGCATGAAAAGAGTATTTCAACTTTTGAAAATTAAGTGGTGGTGTTTTTTTATGTCATATGAAAGGTTTGGGTGGTTTAAGTATAAAAGGTGAAATTTGGATGTTGGATATGTAAATATACAAAAAAATAAATTGTAGGTATGTAAATGCTCAATGTTTTTTCTCAAATAAAGCATTATAAAATTTATTTAATGTAAATTTGTTGCATGAATCAGGTGGAGGGTTGCAGACAGGAACCCAAGCATAGCAAAATGGTCCATATTTCCAGTGTTAAGGAGTGGCTGCCCAATCAAGGTTGTTCCAATAGCCACACACAATATTAACTCATAAACCTATTTTTATAGATGTGATGTGAAAACGTTGGATGGTATAAATGTAAAAAGGAAAATTTTAAGTGTTTGATATGTTATATATGCAAATGCCACTAATTAATATTTGCTAAATCATGCCTAACAAAATTATTATATAAAGAGAATATTTATGTTTGTGCGGTTGTGCCGAAATTTTTAATTTTAAATTCAGATGAGTAAAATGCAAATATAGTCCCCGATTAATCTTAGAGTATGTAGAAGCGTCAAAATAGTAACCAAATATTTTAAAATTGAACTCAAATAGTCCTCCATGAGACTACTTACAGTCCCCTACACAATAGTTTTAAGAAAATATCCCCCAAAATTATTTTAGACTAAAATACCATTTTGCCAATTCAACCCAAAATGTGCATCTTCTTTTTTTCAACAATCTTCATGTAGCAAACTTTGGTCATCAAGTTAATGCTCTAGTATTTGAATCTGCCTTTGCCACACATGAAACAATGTGTAAAAACAACTTAGAAATTGTCGGCGGAATGCCTCTCTACTTTCATCACTTCACCATGAAAAACGATTTGCGGCGGGGTTTACGTCTTACTCAAATTTGGTATAAACCTACTTATGGATTATCCTTTGTAATAAAGATTCTCGATCGGTTTTCTTATCTTAGGATTTCAGGCGAACATATTGTTATTGATACCCGAAATGATAATAAACACACAGTAATCATGCAATTATGTGTCGCTAAAGTAATATATGAATTTGAGTCAATGTATCAATCCCACAAGGAACTTATTTAATTTCCAAAAATAAGAAAAGCACTAGTTAATTAGCCCTAAGACCAGCTTGAAATGTTCAAATTTTGGTAAATTTTCAATGTGACTAAATCCTAATTTTGTAAAAATAAATTTCCTAACTATATTTAGAGAGAAAGGTTTTCAAAAAAATTAACTAATCTCCCTTGAATCAAACTTAAGAAATTTAGATCAATCCACTAAACCTTAAAATAGTTGATAATCAAGAACAACTCTACTCTTTAATCTCTTCCAGGTTCATAAGTAGTGTTAAGATTTCATATTACAATTAAAGCTCCGTTTGAATGAGCTTTAACTTTTAGAGAAGCTCTTTTAAAAGCAACATTAGAAAATGCTTTTTCATAAAATTATAGTTGATAAAGTGATATTATTGTTTGAATTCAAAATTTCTTGTGTGTTTTTCAATGCAATTAATTATAAACTTTAAAGATAAAAAAACTATAATGATTATTATCTTCCCTCATGAGTCTTGTACTGCACACCCCCGCCAGCAATCACCTGATTGGAAATGATCGAACACGCAACTCCAGTTAAGTAGTTGGGCATCTGGAGGAGGGTTAAGGAAGGAGGAACAACCCTATAACTGGCTGGTCATAAGTGTTTGATATGTTATATATGCAAATGCCACTAGTTAATATTTGCTAAATCATGCCTACAAAATTATTATATAAAGAGAATATTTATGTGTTGACCTCACTTTTAGTTAAGGTCTAGAAATTTCTTTTAGTAGCCTAGGTCTAGCCATAGGATTTTCCTATAGACTAGTCTTAGAAAACTAAAAAGGGTTCCGAAGCGGGCAACGGGATTTCAATTTCGATGACCGACAGCTTCTTACGGGCAAACCCCATACAAAAAATAATGCCGACATTATGTTTGTGCGGTTGTGCCGAAATTTTTAATTTTAAATTCCGATGAGTAAAGTGCAAATATAGTCCCTGATTAATCTTAAAGTATGTAGAAGCGTCAAAATAGTAACCGAATATTTTAAAAATGAACTCAAATAATCCTCCATGAGACTACTTACAGTCCCCTACACAATAGTTTTAAGAAAATAGCCACCAAAATTATTTTAGACTAAAATACCATTTTGTTAATTCAACCCAAAATGTGCATCTTCTTTTCTTCAACAATCTTCATGGAGCAAACTTTGGTCATCAAGTTTATGCTCTATTATTTGAATCAGCCTTTGTCACACATGAGGCAATGTGTAAAAACAACTTAGAAATTGTCGGCGGAATGCCTCTCTACTTTCATCACTTCACCGCGAAGAACAATTTGCGGCGGGGTTCAAGTCTTACTCTAATTTGGTATGAACCTACTTATGGATTATCCTTTGTAATAAAGTTTCTCAATCGGTTTTCTTATCTTAGGATTTCAGGCGAACAAATTGTTATTGATACCTGAAATGATAATAAATACATAGTAATCATGAGTCGCTAAAGTAATATATGAATTTGAGTCAATGTATCAATCCCACAAGGAACTTATTTAATTTCCAAAAATAAGAAAAGCACTAGTTAATTAGCCCTAAGACCAGCTTGAAATGTTCAAATTTTGGTAAATTTTCAATGTGACTAAATCCTAATTTTGTAAAAATAAATTTCCTAACTATATTTAGAGAGAAAGGTTTTCAAACATATTAACTAATCTCCCTTGAATCAAACTTAAGAGATTCAGACCAATCCACTAAACCTTAAAATAGTTGACAATCAAGAACAACTCTACTCCTTAGTCTCTTCCAAGTCCATAAGTAATATTAAGATTTCATATTACAATTAAAGCTCTGTTTGAACGAGCTTTAACTTTCAAAGAAGCTCTTTTAAAAGCAACATTAGAAAATGCTTTTTCATAAAATTATAGTTGATAAAGTGATATTATTGTTTGAATACAAAATTTCTTGTGTGTTTTTCAATGCAATTAATTATAAACTTTAAAGATAAAAAACTATAATGATTATTATCTTTCCTCATGACATTGAACCTGCCTCTGAGTTATGCAAATCGCCAGCAATCACCTGATTGGAAATGATCGAACACGCAACTACAGTTAAGTAGTTGGGGAGGAACAACCCTATAACTGGCTGGTCAACAAAATCTTCTTTGATGCCTCTTAGAGATGGCAGCTTGTTGTCAGTGTGGACTAGGTTGTCGATCATGTGATCATTTCATAGTTTTGTCAAGGGATTATTCTCGCTACCCTGGTCATCATTGCCTCGAAGGGAGTTCATTAAAGAGTAAGCAAGCAAAGCAAGCTGAAAAGCAAGCAAGTTAGGAGCGGGCAAGTCAATGACAACAAGGACTCTGCAGCCATTGGATTTGCCAAAGGCAAAGGCCTTACAAAATTCCTCGATGATCTCATCATCAGAGGAGAACGAGAAAGGGAGGGAGCCTTGATAACATGTCCACTGGCATGAGACACGTTGTGTGGATGATGGAGACATGGAGGACGAGACGGAGAACACTTGCACTAGGATATATTGGATGTTTTGATTTTCAAAGCATTTGAATGAGATTTGAAGCAGTGAAATAGATGATTGAACTCACGAACCCAAAACGGCAAAAAAAATTGATGTAGCAAGTTCGTTCTCGGAGAAGCTGACAAACGAATGGTGCAGTGAAATAGATGATTGAACTCACGAACCCAAAATGGCAAAAAAAATTGATGTAGCAAGTGTGTTCTCGGAGAAGCTGATCTGACAAACGAATGGCCTTTTAATTTATATTCTTGAATAATAACAAATTAGACATAAACATAATGCCAACCATTTATGACCCCATGCCCAAATCCTTATAAAACATTTTGAATTTTCCCCTGAATTTTAGTGGTAAAAAGTAAAATAAAAAAAAAAAAACACTAAAATTTGAATTTAAATAAAATATCACGACAAATTCTGTGCCGTTACTATTTCCTCTGAAGCCCAAAGTCAAAAGAAGTGACTCTTCAGCCACTATCAGCTAAAGTTCCGCCTTCCTCATGTTTGTGGACGAGCAACGCTTGTTCTATTCCACCCTATATAATATTAATATTTGTCAAATATATAACATTTCTTAGGTCCTCTTTCACTAACGAGCCAAAAAATGCATAATTAATTGCATAAAAATAGAAAAAAATAAAGCTTTTACGGGCTTTAATCCGCACATTTGATTTCCTTAATGTGGGACTGTTGACATTTAGTCAGGTGTCTGTTGGTGGCACTAAATAAAAGATATAAATAACAAATGTCATAAAGGGGTTTTTGGATCTGTTTTTGATATGGACGCAAAAGATTAAAACTTTATTTAAGAAATATAAAAGGTATTGGGAGGTGGGAAAAGACCTAACCACCTGTCCAACTTTTATATTTTGGAAAAAAATATTTCGTTGTGGGAAAAAATTTGTGTACGTCAAGGGGTATGCAGAGATGTGTACATAATAGGGGGTAAACGTAGTTTATACGGGGATTACAAGGGGGTTATAACCCGTTGTATCTCTCGTGTAACTCTCGTGTAACCTCCCATGTACCTCCCGTGTAACCCCGCTATAACCTTGTAATCTCAATGGATAAAATAAAAGCGCGCGTTACAGCTAAGTTACATGAAAGTTACAAGGAAGTTATAACACGCTTATAACCCCCATGTAACCCCCATATAACGCCCGTGTACCTTATTATGTACGCATCTCTGCATTTCCCAAAATCGATCCCTAGTTGTCTGTTTCCCTGGTTTCAGGAGCCTAGGAACTCAAATTAGGTGACAGGGCTCTAGTTTGCCACCTAGGACCTCATTTTGGCTCCTAGCTCCACACATGTTTCCCACAAATCACAACAAATTCACATTCTATAAGCATAAAACTAGCATAAATAACAATTAAAACACATAATTAATATCACATTACACTACTTCATAACTATGAATAAAAAAATCAATGAGATTTATCTTGAAAGAATAGTTTCGCAGACCAAATGGATGTCATAACTTTCTTAAGTTTATTTGTTCGAGCCTTACCCTCAATTCTTGTGTTCATCCTTCGGGATAGATACAAGATTTGAGAAAAAACGCTCTTTCATTTAAACTATGAAAATTATGAGGCCGGTTTGACTTCATCTTTTTCAAAATAATTTTTTTTTGTAAACGTCCTTCCGAAGCGGGCAACGGGATTTCAATTTCGATGACCGACAGCTTCTTACGGGCAAACCCCATACAAAAAATAATGCCGACATTATGTTTGTGCGGTTGTGCCGAAATTTTTAATTTTAAATTCCGATGAGTAAAGTGCAAATATAGTCCCTGATTAATCTTAAAGTATGTAGAAGCGTCAAAATAGTAACCGAATATTTTAAAAATGAACTCAAATAATCCTCCATGAGACTACTTACAGTCCCCTACACAATAGTTTTAAGAAAATAGCCACCAAAATTATTTTAGACTAAAATACCATTTTGTTAATTCAACCCAAAATGTGCATCTTCTTTTCTTCAACAATCTTCACTAACTAAATTCAGCAAGTAATTTGTATTTTCTATTGAATATCAGTGATTACCGGCTAATTTTTAAGGTATTAATCACTTAGATTTTTCTTTAATTTTTTTTTGTTTTTATTAAGGGAACTCGGAGTCGTAAGCTTGTCTTTTATCTATAGTCGTATTGTTCCCTTATTCAAATAAATCCCCCTCTCGGATCATGCAGATGGTTCGAAGAGGGGAGGAATCGAAAAGAATGATAAACAACAACAACAAATAGGCAAATAATTTTAAAAGAAATATGAAAGGCTTATGTATAGGTAATCCTCAGGCAATAAGTTTAAAGTATACAACCGAACAAGATCAGATTGAAATACCTCGAAACACGATACCCACAAAGAAAATCACTACATAAGCCACCCATAACCAGATGATCAAAAAAAATATTTTGTTGTAGGGTCAAGAGTACTCCTAAAAGAATGTATCTCATTGATTAATTACATCTTGGAGGGTACCTAAGAATACTTTCAATAAAATGAGTTTCGTTTATATTTTCATAACCTGGTGCAAATAATACACCAAAGGAGGGTTATTTCTTAGGTGGTTGTCTAACACGATTAGGATGTTAGAGGCTTCTCTGATTCTGATGAGGAACAAGTCATTTGTTGGATTGTTTTTAGCATTGTAGGTGGATCTATAGAAAAGTGAGTGCAAGTTTTAAAATCTTAAAATATTTTAATTTTAAAATTTTGATTAATCTTATTTTTTTATTATTAGAATTTTGTATAAAAATTATAGTTATTGGGTTCTTAAAAACCTAAATTATACACATTTCCCAGATAAACCACACACCAAAAATGGCAAAACTGGCAAAGCACGTGCATAGCAATAAAAGATACAATGCAAGCATAAACAAAAAAATTATATAGAGGTTGGTGTCGCTGGGTCGACAACATATCCTATGAAATCGGATAAAGTGGTTGGACTCCGCATATACATGTCTGGTCCTATACATGAATATAAATTCAAAATTAAAGTGTGGGACACAAGCAACAGCTTCTGGTCTCTGTCATTGGGCTCGGTCTGTCATGCACCTCGGAACCCATGCCCATGCCTTATTTCTGATACAAACCTGATCTCAACAATTATATCAAATACATGATAAAATAAAAAGGACTCGACCTGCAAAAAAATTAGCATGGGTTATATCATGCAACCCATATGAGCTATGCCTGGAGGGAGGAGCTTAGTGGCACCTGCAGAAAATCTTAGTCTTTAAATCATTACTTGAACCTCTTTTTTTGTGTGTGTTTGGGCATGACTCCCTATAAGAAACTCGCCCCTAATAGACTGCCGTGTACGCCCACACTCGGTAAACACACAAAAGTACAAGCAAAGTGATGCCTTGCTAGGGTAACTAAAGTAGTAAGAAACAATAGCTAGACATCAAAAAAGACTACCTAGCCTAGTACACCATCTAAAGAGAGTATCCTAACTTAACATCTAAATGTGCACAAGAGTGCAAGGGTAAAGGCTCCTGTATGAGTTTGATGGGGTCACCAGTGTCAGCCTCATCCTAAGGATTTAAGGGATTTAGAATATGTCATCGAGGTGATAACATTTTGACAGGGTGGCCTCACATATTGCCAAAATTACATAATTTTAAAATAGGGTAGTGAACATATAATATATATATAAAGAATATATTCTATTTAGAGCCCTTGGAACCTTAACAAAGTCATATTGTTTGTTTCTCGTAATACAAAAACTCGCATTGCTCGTTAAGACATCCTCACGAGCAATGCTTGCTTAAATATTATGACCAATAAACAGGTCACTCATCTAATGAATCAACTTGGCATCTAAATGAACTAGGTGATATGCATGCAAAAATACAAACATAAGGCAGTATGCCACAGTCACTCAAGCAAGCATGTGTGGCATACCCAATGATTGAGCATGATACGAATGTTTTAAAGGGTTTGAACACTCGTATTATACCCTAAAAGAGAGTTTAGCACACTACAATCACTCAAACAAATATGTGGAGCGCACTAACAAATTATGTATAATGTGAATGTTCCAATAGGTATGAACATTTGCACTATACCCAAAAGGTGCGCTTAGCACACTACTGTTGCTCAAGCGAACATGTATATGAACATTTGCACTATACCCAAAAGGTGCGCTTAACACACTACTGTTGCTCAAGCGAACATGTCATTATCGCGGACTAAAGAGTTGAATATGATAAGAATGTTTGAACGGGTATAAATATCCATATACACTCTAGATTAAGGGAAAAATCACAACATTCAACATCAAAATGTAGATGAAACTCTTTCACAGATACTGGTTAGCATCATAAGAAACATTTTATTACACACAAACTATTTTTACAAACAAATCAAGATCAGTAGTATCAATAAAAACATTTTATTACCTCATAATATCGATAACATCAAGCCTAATAGCTTGAATTAAGCATTCAACTTGAATATGATGCATGAAAAGAAAATTACTTGCATTTGTGATTTCTTTAAAGTGGAATGTAAATTTTCTCCAACCCCTCAAAAAACTGATTAGTATTGATTTTCTCCAGATGAAATCTAATAATTCTACCATGTTCAAAGATCAGTCTAAGATAAGAATGTGGAGTATATTTATTGGGCTTCAGGTACTCATGTGTTAACTCAGCAAAAGCATCATCAACCTTTTCGCTTAAGTAAGATACAACATCTTGCTCAGGGCAAATTTGTTCTTTCATGTACAAGCGAACCGCAACTCTGTCCTTAGTCACCAAATTCTGTAGTCAAATGAATAATAATCAATTACTTAGTTTTTTGCAGTTATGCAATTAGAATATCATAGGTTAAACAAATTATCACATTGTTGTACTTACAGTTAATGCAACATATGAAGCCAGATGCTTGAGAATTTTTTATCCGCGAACCATGTCTTCGAGAGCCTTAGCTGACAGAGCATCTCTCACGAGGAACATGGCTGGCACTAATCTAATGGCCACTGCAAGGCCATTCTTAACATGATCTACATATTCTTCAAAACTTTCAATCTGCTTTGTGTCTTTAACTTCTCTAGTGTATAGGTATTGTTGTACTTGTTTTTTTCTCTAAAACATAAGTCAAAGTTTGGCATTGAATATTTTCATATATGAATATAGATTAGTTTACATGAGTTACTTTCTTGTCACTTACCAGATCATGTAAGTAGGAAATGATATCTTTTCCTTGGGCATTCTTAGCTACAGTTTCCAGTTCATTCATCGTATCATAAACTCCCATAAATACTCGCTTCAATTTGGTTGGAAGAACTTGCACCAATGCAGGTTTCCATCTGCAAACATGGTTGTTTAGATGATTATATAAATTTAGCCCAATCAAGCATTCAATGATACTTGCAAACTCACTCATTTATTGCTTGACAAAATAATTTGAGTTCTTCGATTGATTCATAGCTCTGAAACATGTCTTTGAGTATGTTTTCAATGCAATTCCATTTGGTATAAGCAATCCTTGAGGCTGAAAACTCCTCCTCATATATAGATGTGCATATTGATAAGTGAATCTCCTTTGGGTTTAATAAGGTGATAAGAGGATCGTCAAATCCATAAGAATTCCACCAACTGAGATTTATAAATTGAATTAGAAACTTTGATAAAACTTTGTCTCAAGCAATTATAGATAATGTTGTTAAAATTCAACTGACGTGAGTATTGAATTAGCTTCTCTTGTGTGCATGGCATGCAGCTTGTTGTGCTCCAACTTGGCAAGTTCCAAGTATTTCGAATTATTGATATAATACATCCTAAATGTAAAATGCAAATCACAATGTGTTATATGTATGCAATTAGTAGTTAGAATGTCAATTACTTTACCTATAGACAGATTTTCCAATCCAAACATCGTTTTCGCCATAATTTCTAATGTATTCTTGTGCATCAAGCCTAGGAAGGCTCATCTTCCATTCATTTCTTAATCCCCACTCAATCTGTTGATTTTAGAGAATATGTGAAACCTAATCAAACCTGCTTCATATTATATTTAATGGGAAGAACAAATGATCGAATCAGACTAACCTCCATTTGTAAGGCTTTCTTTATAGCCCATTTGTCATACGCTTGATTATCATTAATGCCAATCTTTAAATGTTGCTCGGCAAATTTTTTTGCTTCTTTTAATATTTTCTCTCCTGGAAATGCGATTTGGGAGAAGCGATACAAGTTGAAGAACTCTGAAACTCCTTTATGTGTTTCACCCATGAAGCATAAGAAGGTATCATTATTATCCTTGAAGTACTCGAGCACATCTGTACATCTTCTATCATTATTTGAATTTTCATAAAAATAATAGAGAAACTAGAATATATATATATATATATATATATATATTAAAAAAGGAAATCGATATTTGATAGAGTCTCACTTATCAATTTCTCATACGTTTTTTGGCCTTATGATAAGAGCCCGCGTGATGTGCGTAAAATTTTAGAATTCCCGCGTCACGATGGGATTGAACCTTTGACCTGAGGGGACTTACAGTGACCCCGCCACCAACAGGCCAAGGCTTGCGACAAAATTATATATATATCTCAGCTGCTATATGTGAAGAGGTCTCACCAGAGGAAACAGGATAACCATGTAACCTTAATAATCTAAGTCCCATACATGTATCATCAATATCAGTAACAACGGCTTCTCTTTCCCATCCTAGACCATCTTTCCTAAGATATCTGTATATCAATAAAATATCAATTTTCAGTAAGATATCTTGAAAATAGTATTCTTTATATAATAAAGAGTTTCTAATTACCTATACAGGTAGTCAAGAGTATCAAAAATTTCTTCGCGAAAGTGATGATCTATTCCCAACCGTTGGATTGTGTCGATCATCCAACCACGCTCAAAAGTGTCTAGTGGATATGTGAAAGGTGCTGCATGAATATATTAATATAAAAAAAAAATTATTCAATGCCTTACAATTACTTTCATATAGATAAAATTTAAGTGCATATATTTAAGCAAAAATTAGCAGGGTGATGTCGATAGTACCATGATCTTTAAATCTCTTCACTATATATGTTAAGTATTCAAAACACTTTTCATCATTAGTGTTCAAATAAGTTGCAACAGTAGCAGAAGGTGAATCCCACATGCTTCCATTTGCACATTGCAGCTTTAGAATTCTATCCCACTGCACCAAATTAGCATCTATTGCTTCTAATGAGTGAAGCAGAGTAGTTTGAACTGAGTGCATCAGTCTCATTGGGATCCTATAATTTAATTTTTAATTTTTCATACTATATATCATATATATAACAACATTATCAGAAAAAAATAATTTATTTTCATATATAATTACCTCCTCATCTTTTCCTCTCTGAGCTTGATGATATGCTTCATACAAGGCAGATGATACGGAAGGTGGAGCCCGAGAGTCTTGGCTTCATTAAGCATTGAAGGAAATATCATCTCAAAACCAACAGTTCTTACACTTTTTTCATTGCCAAGATCTTGAATACGTGTTTGCAAAAAATGAAGTCCTAATAAAACAATAATAAACCGGTAAATATGTGGATTATGCATATTCTGTTGAGTGTGGAGCCCAGTTATAATATAATAAATATATATGCTTTTTTGCCATTTCTGTAACTACTCCCGCCTATTTGCTTGTGCCTAAGGAAGGTGGGTCCCGCCACCATTAAAGAAGGAAAGGAAGTTACATTTGATAAAAAGTGCAACTTGTAGGTGGTTATATTTAAGTGGTTTTATTTTCTCTTCACGTAATATGTTGGAATGTTTTTTTTTTTTCTTGGCTTCTTGGATAGAACTTCAAGTGTAAAGAAAAGCAAGATTCGGCTCTCCCTCATTCTTCCTCTGTTCTGCGTTGGTTTGCTGGTGAAGGAAGTATCGCAAAGCACGGGGAAGAAGACTTACGGGCTGAAGGATACGAATCAGTAGAATCGCAAGGTGTGCTCTTCGGTGTATCTCGGTGTAGAGAAAAGAAGAGAGTGAGAAAGTGAGACTTTCTCCTACAATTATTATTGTGTTCAAACGGTGTAAATTCCTCAATTAGTAAAATCCTCTGCAACTCCGTGGATGTAGGCAATTTGCCGAACCACGTAAATCTGTGTGTTCTTTTCTGGTGTGATTTTTCTCGTGTCATTTTATTTTTTCACTTCGTCGTCGATCGTTTTAAATTTCAAAGTTAACACAACATATTCATCTCCATCATTAGCTTTAAGAAAATATAAATTTTACCTCGAGCAATTAGTTCATCTCCTTGGCTCCATTTTGTGAGAGTAATAATACAAGATAGAGTGCAGACAAGTCTATCATACAAAGAGAAGAAGGTGGACTCTCCCCATGAACCATCTTCAAGCTGGTTCTTCATTATCCACTCCAATGTTCTTGGAAACAATGGTTTTGTTGGATCATCAATTGATGGAATTCTTGCAATCCATGCTGTGTCGTAGGCTGATGGATTGACCTCACCATCTCCAATTGATGAGAACAATTCCTTGATTTCTTTCACTAAGCTCTCAATCCTCCCTTCATTCTCATCCTCATCCTACCACATGAATAACTAATTGTACATAACTAATATATTATAATCATTTTTGCCTATTATACATAATAGGAAGATTAATTACTATTGAGTTAATCTAGTTGTCTCCAGAAAATTTGTTTATGTTTTTTTGCACATTTTTCATGTGGTTAGGCGGTTAGGAAAACCGTTATGTGGTTAGTTAGTTTTTATTTTTAGAAAAAACGTGACGTGTAGTTATTGTGCGGTTATAATTTGTATTTGCTTATATATTAAGAAAACCAGAAAATGTAATGTGTGTTAAGTACTAAAAAAATCCTCCATTTTTGTTGGCGTTTGAAGTTTAGATTTGAAAACTAAAATTTGGTATCAGAGCGAGGTTCTAGGCTCGGAGGAGTTCGCGAAGTGTTTGGTTCGGCGAGTTCCTCGGACTGCTCGGCGTGCGACCAGGCGAAAGGCGAAGGAGGCTAGAAGGTGTTCGTCTCGGTAAGGTGTTCGCCGCAGTGTTCTGGATCTGCGAGGCAACACAAGAGTCTTCGGCGATCGCAAATCAAGGGCCTCAGTTCGCGAAGGTGAACAGGTTGTCAATGAAATGACCGAAAATGATGGAGGTCCATCTAAGACACTTGTTGTCATCAAACCGACGGCAAGATGAGTCTCAATCCCGATCCAATTTCCAACGTTAAGTGAAACGAACTACAGCATATGGGCTGTCAAGATGAAGATAATCTTGTGTTCACTAGGAGTATGGTCCGTGATTGAAGGTGAATAAAAAGACGATGACAAAGATCAAGGCGCCACGGTAGCCATTTCTCAAGCTGTGTCGGATGACGTGCTGATGGTAATCGAGGAGAAAGAGACGGCAAAGGAGGCTTGGGACGCACTCAGGGAGATGTGAGTCGGTGAAGATCGCGTTAAGAAGGCACGCGTACAGGTGCTGAAACGACAACTGAACAAGTTACACATGGAGGATTCAGGGACAATAAACGAATTTTCCATGAAGCTTACCACCTTGGTGGGTGAGATTCGCTCACTGGGCACGAAGTTCGACGACAGCAAAGTTTTTGAAAAACTGTTCAGTGCAGTTCCAGATAGATTTCTCCAAATTATTGGAATAATTTAGCAATTTGGCGATACTGAGAAGATGCCGGTATCAGAGGCGATAGGTCGTCTCAGAACCTTCGAGGAAGGGCTTAAAGGGCGACTGCACTCAAAGGGTAGTGGAGAACAGTTACTCCTTACCCAGGCC
>NW_018165156.1:275111-275760 GCF_001263595.1 Phalaenopsis equestris
AAAGATACGAAAAAAAAAAAAAAAAGAAGAACGTCACGGGAGAGGACGTGGTCGTGGGCGTGGATGTGGTGGACGTCGAGGTGAAGACCGAAAGCCACGTAACTTCGACAAATCCAATGTTAAGTGTTTCAATTATAATGAATATGGTCATTTTGCAAAAGAGTGTCCCAAACCAAACCGAAGAGAAAAGGCAAACCTTGTTGCAACGCAAACCGAAGATGAACAAGCACTGTTGATGATAGAAACTTGTGTTCTCAGCCAAGCAATACAGAACGAGCAGGTGTTATTGCATGAAGATAATGTGGTGCCAAAGTTTAAAAGCACCCTAGAGAGAGCTTGGTACCGGTGCAAGTAACGACATGACCGGTTATATTGCAAAATTTGCTGAAATTGACACGACAATTAAAGGGTCGGTCAAATTTGGGGATGACTCGACTGTAGAAATCCAAGGAAAAGGTCCGGTTTTGTTTGAAGACTTCACAGGTGAACAAGGAATACTTACTAATGTCTACTACATCCCGGTGTTGAAGAGCAATGTTGAAGGTCTTGGCCAGTTAGATGAGAACGGATGCAAAGTTGAGGTTGAAGGAGGTGTTATGACTATTTTAGACAGATCACAAAGGCTACTAGCAAAAGTGAACACAAAAGT
>NW_018165156.1:275846-276674 GCF_001263595.1 Phalaenopsis equestris
ATGGCATAGCATGGCGATGGCATGCAAGATATGGGCATGTTAATTTTAGTCAGTTGAAGTTTCTAAGTCAGAAAAAGATGGTGCACGGCTTGCCCAAAATCGAGCATGAGGACATCATCTGTGATGGTTGTTTGATTGGAAAGCAACATTGAAATCCTTTTCCAGTAGTGGCAAAATTATGAGCAGAATCACCTCTTGAACTGTGACATGGAGATTTGTGCGGCCCAATTACCTCAGCTACTCAAGGAGGGAAGCGCTATTTCTTGTTGTTGGTTGAAGATTGTACAAGATTTATGTGGCACGTGCCGATCCGAGACAAAGATGAAGCATTTAAGGCATTTAAGAAGGTCAAAGCTGCAGCCTAAATGGAGAAAAACAGTAAGTTGAAAGCTTTGCGCACGGATCGTGGCAGCGAATTCATCTCAAATGAGTTTAAGACTTACCGTGAGCTGTTGGGAATTAAGCGTTATCTCACGATTTCTTATTCTCCTCAGCAGAACAGAGTTGTTGAACGACGAAATCAGACGGTGGTCGGCATGGCAAGGAGCTTGTTGAAAAGTATGGAAGTCCCGGGCGAATTTTGGGGAGAAGCGGTATCAACTGCCGTATATATCTTAAATAGAGCACCAACAAAGAGCGTCATCGGCAAAACACCCTATGAAGCATATTATGACCGCAAGCCAAGTGTCGATCATTTTCGTATTTTCGGATGTCTTGCACATGTAAAAGTAGTTACACCGCATCTTCCTAAGTTGGCTGATCGTAGCAAGCAAATGGTGTTCATCGGTTATGATATGAACACGAAAGGCTATCGAATGTTTGATCCAG
>NW_018165156.1:277299-280209 GCF_001263595.1 Phalaenopsis equestris
ATGAAACCTTCCCAATAGAACTAGAGTATTCGGGATTGTGCTTGCTAGGAGAGGAGGAGCCATCAACTCTCGAAGAAGCTAAGGCAGACCCGATGTGGAGAAAAGCAATGGAGGAGGAAATTTCTTCCATTCAAAGGAATGAAATTTGGAAGCTCGTCCCATTACCCAACGACCACAAACCTATAGGTCAAAAATGGGTTTACAAGCTAAAGAAGGACACTCAAGGAAGAATTGTGAAGCACAAGGCGAGATTAGTGGCAAAGGGGTACGCTCAACGACAATGCATAGACTTTGATGAAATTTTCACCTCTGTTGCTCAGCTAGAGACAGTACGTTTGCTGCTCTCTATTGCGACACATGAAGGATGGGAGGTTCATCATATGGATGTGAAGTCATTCTTCCTCAATTGTGATTTGGAAGAGGAAGTGTATGTCACTCAACCGTCGGGATTTGAAATAAAGGGAGAAGAGCACAAGGTGTTAAAACTGCACAAAGCATTGTACGGTTTGCGACAAGCACCTAGAGCCTGGAACTCAAAACTGGAGAAATCATTGAGGACACTCGGTTTTGAGAAGTGTTCTTTAGAGCATGTCATGTACATGAGAAATCAAGGTAAAAGGATTTTAACTGTTGGAGTCTATGTGGATGATTTAATCATCACTGGACAGTGTATTCAAGACAGACAAGTTCAAATCATAGATGAAGAAATTGTTTAGCATGAGTGACCTTGGGTTACTAAGTTACTATTTGGGAATTGAAGTATGTCAAAATTCTCAAAGGATTACACTTAATCAGTCGGCATATGCAAGAAAGGTTTTAGATAAATGCGGCGCGAAAGATTGCAACCCTTCGCAAATTCCGATGGAACCTCGCCTAAAACTGAGTAAGGAAAGCACAAGTCCACATGTAGAAACAACTTTATACCGAAGTATTGTTGGCAGTTTAAGATATCTACTGCACACGCGCTCAGATTTGACATTCTCTGTTGGCATGGTGAGTAGATACATGGAAAGGCCCACAACGGAGCACATAACCACAGTGAAGCTCATATTGCGGTACGTGAAAGGAACTTTAGTGAAAGGAACTTTAAAAAAGGAACTTTATACCTCGGTTGTGTTTATGAGAAGAAGAAAGGAAGCTTGGAGCTGATCGGTTACTCAGACATTGATCTAGCTGGTGATACTCATGATAGGAAAAGTACCTCAGGTTTAATATTTTTCCTTGTGTCAAGTTCTATTAGTTGGTGTTCACAAAAACAGAAAGTGGTGGAGTTATCTTCCTGTGAAGCGGAGTACATCGCTGCCTGTGCAGCAGCATGTCAAGGAGTGTGGCTGGGACGACTATTGACAGACTTGTTAAAAATCGAAGTTAAGAAAGTAGTTCTGAAGATTGATAATCAGTCTGCAATTGCATTAAGCGAGAATTCAGTTTACCATAAGAGGAGCAAACATATCGATACACGATTCCATTACATTAGAGATTGTGTTGAATCTAATTGTGTGATTGTGTTGAATCTAGAATGATTGAAATTCAACATGTTTGCACAGAAGATCAACGTGTTGATATTCTGACAAAGTCACTTGCAAGATTGAAGTTCTTGGAGATGAGAGAAAAAATTAGTGTGTGAATCGTCAGTGAAGGACAACAAGATTAAGGAGGAGATTGTTGAGTTAATCTAGTTGTCTCCAGAAATTATTTATGTTTTTTTTGCACATTTTTCATATGGTTAGGTGGTTAGGAAAACCGTCGTGTGGTTAGGCGGTTAGGAAAACAGTTATGTGGTTAGTTAGTTTTTATTTTCAGAAAAAAACGTGACGTGTAGTTATTGTGCGGTTATAATTTGTATTTGCTTATATATTAAGAAAATCAGAAAATGTAATATGTGTTAAGCACTAACACTGGATCAAATGAACTAAAGACAAAAGTTTTATCATGAAATGCAAAAACAAGAAGGATTATTGACATACATACCACTCAATTCTTATGTATTTACAATATCTAACATCTAAACTTTAATTTTTTACATATACACCACCGTATCTATATCTGCATGAAAAAGTACATTTCACATTTTAAAAGTGATATGAAAATTTTGAATGGTATAAATGCAAGAAAATAAAACTTAGATGTTAGATCATGTCAATACATTGGAATTGAGCTGTATGTATCTAAATGCCCCTGCAAAATGGCAGTACTGTCAAATTGGTCCAATTAATCATATAATATAAATATTTAGTGGTTAGATATGTAAATATATAAGAATCTGTGGTAGGCAAGTGAATTTCCCTACTTTTTTTTCAAACTATATATATATATATATATATATATAAAATACTGGATCAAATGTGTTCAGCTGCGACGGTGATGGGTCATCTGTCTTCTTCTCTAATGCTCCTTCTGAAATAACTTTCAGAGCTCCGACACCTGCCCATGTAGACAAAAAACCTTCCTAATATTAATTATGTACTACTATAAGATACTATTAATAGTCTAGTCTGTAGAATAGGGAGTGTCCTGCAACTCAAAAAAATAAATACCTGTAGGCCTACTTCTGTGAAAGTAATTAGGGCGAACAACGGCAGGATAGCTGAAGTTGCTGAAGCTGAGTGATCCCAGGTGATGATAATTACTACTTAGGGTATGAGATGAAATGGCGGATTTTGAAAGAAGCGTGGAATTAGTAAAGCTCCTCATTTCTTCCTCTTCTTATTTGTTCTTGTTGAACTTAAGTCTGCTTGCTTGCTTTGTTCTTCATGACGGTCCAATGCTTATATATAACGCTGCATGTGTATTGTCCAGCTAGCTACCTTATTAATTTCTTAACCAAATATTTACGTACATACCACTCAATGCCTATGTATTTAATACATCCTACACCTAAATTTCAATATATATATATATATATATATA
>NW_018165156.1:280567-284012 GCF_001263595.1 Phalaenopsis equestris
ATTAAGAGACCCAAAAGCAAATAATAAAGCAAATTAGCACAGTGTTCAATCATTCCAGCAACCCCCGTCCATGAAAAGAACAGAAGTATTTGAAGAGCAGCAGGCAGAGCAAGACGTGGTATACATCCGTTCATCCAGGTGTGAAATCCATGAAACCAAGGAAAATATCGTTGAGAGCAGTTTTTAATTCCACGAATAACTTCCATACCAAAAGGATTCTTAAAAGCCCAAGAAAATCTGTGAAAACTAGAAAAAAACCAAATCTATCAATAAGAACCAACCAAAGAAGAAAACAATAGGACCCCGCACCCTCCATTTAGCAAGCCAATCCGCAGATTTATTGCCTTCTCTATAAGTAAATGAGAAAAGAATGTTTAAATTATGCTCCTCCATAAATTGCCTAATACGTTTAAACCAAATTATTGCATACCAAGTAGGATTAATTTTAGCAGTAAGCATATGAAAAAGCATCTCAGAATCAGTTTCTAGAAGAAGAGTTTTCAGATCAAGGGAGACAACAGTTCTTAAAGCCATAATAACAGCAATAATTTCAGCCTCAATAGAAGAGGAAGCCATACAAGGAGAAGGAAAAAAATAACAGCAATGCCCCTGATCATCCCTAAAAATCATACCTACACCGTTGTACTCTCTAGTAAAATTCCCATCTACATTAATCTTGAGTTAATGGTTAAATTAGGTGGCCAATTAATGTCAAAATATTGACCTATGATATACCAAACTTCTTTAGCAAAACTGCAATAAAAAAACAAATGATTCCAACTTTCAGCCCCTCGTTTACAATTATAGCAGAAAGAAGCAAGCTTTAACCCTTTCATCTTAAGAATATCATCAAGAGGGAGTAATTTATGAAAAAACCTCCACAGAAAAAAAGCAATAGAAGGTGATAACATCTTGTGCCTGACATACGAGTGTCATTTCCACAAAGTGAAAGTGTGCATATGAGAATAAATCAGCTTAGTAACAGAATTACTGCCATTGTTCTTCCAATGAGGCTTATTTTTATCATGTACTTTAATAGGAATGTTAGCAATAGCAGGGGCAACATCCCCAATAATCTCCTGAAACTTAGTAATATTCCAATGTTCACCAATCCATAAATCAAAAACAAGCAAATTAACATCATAACCAGGAGATGATGTAAGGGAATATTGGGAAAGACCCCAATCATCATTCCAGAAGGAGATATTACCATCACCAATATCCCAAAAAATAAGTTGAGCAGCAGTATCCCTAGCAGCAATGATAGCTTTCCAAATCTTGGAATCTCCCACCTTCCAGTTAACATTGGCAGGATGAGTATTTTTACAATATTTATGATGCATAAACCTGGACCAAAGAGACTCCCCCAATCTGAATTTAAACCAAAGTTTACACAATTTGATATCTATAATGTGCTTGAGAGATTTAAACCCAAGACCGTCAGCACGATAAGGTTTACAAATATATTGTCATTTAGTCCAAATTTTAGCAGCTCTACCACCCTGCCACAAAAATTTATTGAAAAGTATTTCAAGCTGACTCATAGTGCTTTTTTTAGCCTTAAGCACATGCATAATGTAAAGAGGTAGAGTAGGAAGAACACCTTTAAGCAAGGTAATCTGACCCCCATTATAAAGGTAGTTATTACGCCAATCATTGATTTTAAGCTTAACCTTGTCAAACACCTCCTCCATTTGAATTTGTTAAATCCTACCTCTAATAATATTCACCCCCAAATACTTGATAGGAAGCTTAGAAACCATGCAACCCGTGTAGGTAGAGGCCCAAACCTGGGTAGTTAAAGAAACATATTTGTCAAAATAAAGAGAGCATTTAGCTAGATTAAAAATTATGCCAGAATTGTTCTGAAAAACATTCAAAATAGACATAGTGGCCTTAATAGCATGTTTACTGGCATTGAGGAACAGAATAGCATCATCTGCATAAGCTAGATGGCTAACAACAGTTTTAGATTTATGCGAGAATTGCATGTAGGCATGATCCAATTGAAGTTTATTAATAAGCCTGGAAAGATAATAAAAAACACTCATGAAGATTGTCGGGGATAAAGGATCTCCTTGTTTAATACCCCTACTAGCAGAAAAAAATTCATGAGCTTTACCATTAACCAAAACACTGTAATTGTTATTAACAAGCCACCTTTGAATAAGGAAGCAAAAATCAAGTTTGAAACCTTTAGCACGTAAAATGTTTATGACAAACTCCCAATTGATGGTATCAAAAGCTTTTTTAATGTCCAACTTAAGGATAACTTAAGGACCATATTCCCACTCTTGCATTTTTTGTCCAGCTCATCAATCATCTCTTGGGCTAAAAGAATATTGTCAGTGATATCCCTGCCTTTAATGAACGCAGATTGATTATCAGCAATAATGTGAGAGAGATGGGGTTTTAATCTATTAACAATGATTTTACTAATAACTTTGGAGATTACAGTAGTGAGTGATAATGATCTAAAATTCTCCAAAGTGATCTTATCATTACTTTTAAGAATAAGGACAATAAGAGCAGAAGTAAAATATTTACCAGGATCATGCCCCAGGGGATCATGCCCCAGAAAGCAGCTTTGAATAGCAACCACCACCTCTCTTTTAACAATATCTCAAAAATTTATATAGAAAGCAGAGGAAAAACCATCAGGATCATGAGCTTTGTTAGGGCAAATAGATTTTAAAGCCTTTAGAATTTCTTGTTCATCAGGCGGATAGGACAGATATAAGTTATTAATATAGTCATACTCCTCAGCAAAGTAAGAAGCATCAACAGGCAGAGTTTGAGAAGGAGTTTGATAAAGCTCAGAAAAATAAGTAACAACACTATCCTTTATATCCTCAACATTAATTAATAATCTCCCATCACCAGTTTTGATTTTTAAAATACTATTAATGTTTCTCCTATATTTTAGAGTGACATGAAAATACTTGGTATTTCTATCACCTGCAACAAAAGAAGAATCATTAGCCTTTTGCTTGAGCAGATTTTCCTCAGTATTAATAGCATCCATAAGAGTAACATGAGCTTGTGCAACAAAATCCAAAAGATACGTGTTAGTAGGAAGTTGTGCCTCCAAAGTATCAACAACATGTTGTGCCTCTTTAACTTTAGTGTGGACAATACCAAAGACCTGATAATTCCATTTAACCAGATGGGCAGACATTTTCTTGTGCAATTACCACAAAGTAAACCAAGGATTCCCAGCTCCATCAAATTTCCAAGCCTAAGTGACCAAATTAAAATAATTTTCCATGAATAGTCCAAACATTTAAAAATTTGAAACGAGATATGTTTGGTTTAACAGTGAAAGCCAAAGTAAGCAATGAAAGGTTATGATCAGAAGTAGCAAAGTTCAGGTGCTGCACTTTAACAATAGAAAAGTGATTAATAAATGAAGGATTGGAAAAAAACCGATCCAATCTCTGATAAA
>NW_018165156.1:284506-286310 GCF_001263595.1 Phalaenopsis equestris
AAATATCTCATGGAGTTTCTTATACCAAAGTGGGTTGGGCAACCAAACCATCTAACCTGGCTTAGTCAAAGTTCCTGTTGCATTTTCACCATATGATTCAATAGAGTGATCTCCACCTGCAACTGTACTCTCTATCAGTTTATAGATGTTACCTACAGTGATCTTTTATTTCATCACAGTCAGTGCACCCTTAATAATTCTGATGGTTTCCCTATCCTCATCTGCCTTAGGAATGAAACCATTTATGTGTAGAGTGCCCAAGGAAATCAAATTCTTCTTCAACTCTGTAACATGCCTGACATCACATAATGTTCTAACAGTATTATCATACATCTTAATTTTGACTTTACCAATACCAGCAATATTGCAATGTTTATTCTCACCCAAATAGACTGAACCAGAATCAGATAACATGTATGAAACAAACCACTCCCTGTTAGGTGTTATGTGATAAGAACATCCTGAATAAAAAATCCATCCATCCTTTAATTGAGTTGTTGTAACTGAAAGCACATCACTATCACTGTAATTTATAATGTCACTGTGCACCATATTCACAGCCTTGGAAGATACATCACGAGTCATCTTCTTGAGCATTGAACAATCTCTCTTCATATGTCCTTGTTCCTTGCACTTAAAGAAACAAATCTTCTTGCCTTTAGGCTTTGACCTGGAACTTTGTCTTCCAGAATTCTTCTTCTCCTCCTTACTTTCACGATCCTGATTATGCTTAGCATATAAACAATTACCATGAGAGCTTTCCTTTGCCTTCTGCTTCCGCTGGTTGTGAGCCAACAATGTTACAGTAATCTCATCAATTTTAATTGTTTCTTTCTCATATGTAAGAGTAGTCACCAGATGTTCATAAGAAGTAGGCAATGAATACAAAAGAATCATTGCTCGGTCTTCATCCTCAATATTCACATCAAGTCGTGCCAGGTCCGTGATTATTTGATTGAAGCCATTAACATGCTGCGCCAAATCAGTGCCTGTCTGCATCTTCAACCCATATAACGTTTGCTTCAGATGCAATTTATTCGTCAGAGATTTGAACATAAACTGAGTTTATAATTTTTCTTTTCCAATTTCTTCCATACTTCTCCATACTTCTCCTAGAGATTTCAAATTCATAACATGATACATAATCTCATGTGTCAGACATAAACGTATGGTTCCTACCGCTCGAAGTTGTAACTCTTCCCAATCTTCATCTTCCATATTATCAGGTTTCGTAACTCACAAAGCCTTCAAAATTTCCTAAAATTCCCTGTTGTGCCAACAAATCTTTTACCCTTGTTTTCCACAATCCGAAGTTCCCGGTTCCATCAAACTTCACTATCTCGAATTTTGCTCCAGACATTGCTATTTGAAATTTAATCTTGCGCTGTATTTTCCTGTCTTGCTTCGAAAAATAAAAGAAAATACTCCGCAAATAAATTCAAAGAAACCTGAAATTTTCCTTGTCAAATGCAACAACTATCCCACAATTCTCTTGTGATTCGTGAATCAAATTTTCCCACGAAGCACTTTTCATGTTCATACCAGTACCTCGACCAATTGTTGTTTCCGCGAGCCTCGAATCCCTTCGCACCTGTTCGAGGAATACCTCCATGAAACTCCTGTTCACGAAATAATCGTGTCTGCTTACCTCCTGCGCCCTGCCGAACTCCACCTGTCGCAAAATCTCCTGCTAAGAACCGACAAATTTAACTGGTCAAATTCCTCAGATTTTTCGCAAAACAAGGCTCCTGTTCGCGGTGGGCAGCCTCTATTTCCCACGGATTGTCGAACCTGGCCACATCCT
>NW_018165156.1:288890-301129 GCF_001263595.1 Phalaenopsis equestris
TTCGCAAACAACCTAGTATAATCTTCATCATTGGCTAATTGTATGAAAATGTGTCTACCATCTATAATGTCAACCTTCCACCAACCCTTAAGTTTTAACATTTCAAGCTCACGACGGATGATTTTGATTTTGGGGATACCATAGGTAAACTTGCCAACAAGAGCTAACCAACAAGAAGAAGTAAGGGTTGAAGTTTCATCCTCATTAACAAAAAGAGCAAGCTTCCCATTTTTTTCCCCTAGCTTCCTAATAAAGAAGTAGTCGCTACCAAGAGAAAGCGAATCATGAAAACTCTGAGGAAAGAACTCAGAGGAGGGAGGGGCCGATACACCACCTCCATCAAGAACAACATCCACAAAAGATCGCGTGCCCGGAGGCATGGTAAAGCAGATCAAAAATAAAAAGCAAAGCAGGAAAAGAAAAACATATCAGAAAAACATAAAACAAGATCAGGAAAACATAAAGAAGCAAGAAGAAAAGAAAAAGTAAAATAGAAACAAACCAAGACCTGGAAATAAGAGCAAGAAACTCAAGAAAAATCCCTCGATTTGGAAATCGAAATCCAAAAACAGCAAAATAAAAGAAAGAAACCAACAAATCTTCCAGATCCAGATCTAGGGAGCTCAAAGCATGTGAAAAATAAAAAAAAGGAGAAAGAAACGGGAAAGATCTCACCCAATCCGAGGCCAAGAAACGAAGCCCTAGCAAGGATGCCCATTATCGTCGCAACTCCCAGACCTCCCCATTACATGTGTGTATTAATATATATATAATATATATAATTTTCTTTCTAATTATTCAAATTTCAGACATATATATATAACACACTCATCTTCCAGACCACTGCCTTCATGTCACACCCATCTTTAGGTCACTGCTTCCACAGCACACTCATTCTTCGGGTCACTGTATTCACAACATGCCCACCCTTTCAAGTCACCACTTCCACAATACACCTGCCCTTCGAGTCATCGCCTCTCCAGCACGCTCATTCTTTTGGGTCACTACCCCCACGTCACTCTCATCCTTCGAATCGCTGCCTCCACGACATGTCCATCTCTTTTGGGTCACTGCCTTCATAACAGACCCACCTTCCTGAGTCATATATATATCATTCTACTTATTACATCCGCCAAAGTTTTAAAATTATGGATGTAGCAAGCTAAGTCATAGGTAAGGCCAGCCTTTTTCAAAATCCATCAAGGGTGGCACCCTTTAGATCCCTTGGATCTTTAAGACGGGGTCGATATGACAACCCCGTCAAAGTCATACGTACCCGGGGATCTTTCTTTGAGCACCTAAATGTTGGTAATGACAATTTTCATTAGATGATGTGTTAGACTATGACTAAGATGATATGTAGTATTTTAAATGCCTCTAACTATTGTTCTCTGCTGGTTCGAATGTTCTAGACAAGCTTCACTTTGTGCTTTTTGGTGTGATTGCATACTTGATATGCATGGTAGTGTATTAGAGTATTTTTCTATGGAGAGTCATGTCTATATATATGTACACACATAGGTACCAGTAAGAGGGAGCATGTAATGATCTTTAATAACCTTTTACTTGTAATAGTAATTTAGCTCCCCTGACAAAAAAAGACGCAACTCGGATACAATTACATGAGTTAGCCTATGCTAATAATTTTTTTGCACGTCGAGTCTTTATTTTCTCTTTTAAATGTATTTGATAGTCGTTTGTATCAAAAATAGATTATATATACGAGTTTTGAGGTAGATGACACATCGAACCACATGACGAGAACTAAAAGTAGCAGTCTTTTTATTTTTATTTTTAGTTTATTTTACTGCTAATCTTACATGTTTGTGTGCTTGGAACTGGTTTGACATTATTTGATTTTGATTGTCTAGGAATCCAAAGTTTACTTGGGATCTCTTAAGATCTAAATTTATAGAAAAGTTTTACACATTTCTAATAAAAATTTTAAGATAGATTAAAATTTAGGATTAAAAGATTCAAAACTTTGTTGAAAAACATAACGTTCAACTGCAATTTTTAAGAACAAAAATAAAATATAATTTTGTCAAACAAAAAATAAACGGCACCGTTATCACTCCAAATCCCCAAACTCACTTTTAACGATGAATCTTCGCTCACATTACTTACATATCCAGCATGACTGAAATCAAGTAAGCTACCCATGAGATCCTCCTACACGTATATGGTAGATGAAATGATATGCATGGTAGTGTATTAGAGTATTTTTCTATAGAGAGTCGTGTATATATATATGCACACACACAGGTACCATTAAAAGAGAGAGTATGTAATGATCTCTAATAACCTTTTAGTTGTAATAGTAATTTAGCTCCCTTGACAAAAAAAGACACAACTCGGATACAATTACATGAGTTAGCCTATGCTAATAATTTTTTGCACGCCGATTCTTTTTTTTCTCTTTTAAATGTATTTGATAGTCGTTTGTATCAAAAATAGATTACATATACGAGTTTTGAGGTTGATGACACATCGAACCACATGATGAGAACTAAAAGTAGCAGTCTTTTTATTTTTATTTTTAGTTTATTTTACTGCTAATCTTACATGTTTGTGTGCTTGGAACTGGTTTGACATTATTTGATTTTGATTGTCTAGGAATCCAAAGTTTACTTGGGATCTCTTAAGATCTAAATTTATAGAAAAGTTTTACACATTCCTAATAAAAATTTTAAGATAGATTAAAATTTAGGATAAAAAGATTCAAAACTTTGTTGAAAATCATAACGTTCAACTGCAATTTTTAAGAACATAAATAAAATATAATTTTGTCAAAAAAAAATTTGACGGCACCACTATCACTCCAAATCCCCAAACTCACTTTTAACAATGAATCTTCGCTCACATTACTTATCATAACCAGCATGACTGAAATCAAGTAAGCTACCCATGAGATCCTCCTACACGTATATAGTAGATGAAACATCCACTCGTTTATTGTCCATATGCCACACCAACCACCAGTACACCTGCAAGATTTACGTTCGCTAAAAAAAAATTCATGCAGAGAAAATAAATATCAGAAAAATTCACCATCTGATATTTAGCTTCTGATATTTAGTGAAATAAATAGGCTTTCTTTGGCAGTATCTACACAAAATTAGATAAGATTGCCTTTTTTGAAGTACAATTCACGCAGAGAGTTTATGCATACTGCAGAGTACAGACACTTTTGCTGTATACAAGCATCGAAATCATGAAGACAAGTACTGATCTAGACCATCGTTTCCTGGAATGAAAAAAAGTCGCCTTGTCATTCAAAAGCTCCTTCTACTTAAAAAATTAAACACGCATGCAGCGTGACTGATTATCCTCTCATTTTAATATTCTTAATATATGATGATGTGGGCTTAAATTAACCGTGACATGACGTGCCTTCTAAATTTGGAAACTGCCAGCAGTCAAAAGACATTAATGAACAATAAATGAACAATCTTTGTTTATTTTCTTATGCATGGTCTTGCTTTGCACACCTGGTCCTCGAGTTTCACGTCCAACCCCACACATGGTCTTGCTTTGCACACCTGGTCCTCGAGTTTCCACCGCACAGTAACTTATGCGCAATTAATACAGTGCTTGCAACAATTTTCTCCCCATATTTATTATGATCATTGTGCAGCACTATTATTATTTTGGATGATTATAAATGCCTGATAACTTTAATATATATTTTAAGTGCTTATGGATTCTTATTATCTATAAATCAAAATAAAATAAATTCATATTATTTAAATATAAATTCATGTTAGTCCTCTCCGCTGGGGGAATTAAATTTAAAATGAGACTGGCTAACATTTAACTTTTTAAACTTCGATAGCTTGAGAGTTTAAACCATTGTAAAATATGATTATTAATATAAAATATAAGTAATATTAAATTATTTTTACGGATTTGGTATTAGGTGGTGTAAATTTTTTGGTTTATTATGTAATAGTAAAAGGTAGAGTTAAAATTTAGAGATAGAGAGTGCTTCCCAAGCGATCCCTTGGTTCCATTGGTGCTCTTCATAAAATCATTGCAAACAATAACAATTTACTTGTCAATTTAAGAAAAATAAATCACTTTTATTTCATGCAATTTAAGAAAATCTAACAAGCAAATATTAATATATATATATATTTATATTAATATTTATGTCAAAATATTATCGCTTAAAATATTCTACTTCAAATTCATCGTGATTTTTTCCTTAAGTTAAATATAGAGTACATATTAGTTTATATAATCTACCATCTAATTGACAAGAACATATCATTCTATTTGTATAAAATTTAGCTTTCTACCAATGAAGGGACCCAATCATTCCTCACAAGTTACTAATGAGAACCAACAAAATTAAGTTGGCATATCTATGTGATACGCCCTCAAAAAAAATTTCTACATCCAAACATGAATAAATAAAATTCAAAATGGCCCTCAAAAAAAATTTCTACATCCAAACATGAATACATAAAATTCAAAATGATCTTTTGAATAAGAAATATTTAAACTTCAATTAAACATCATCCATAATTATGATTTCAACAAACTTATAACAAACTGACCGGCTCGTAGAACGGACCCAATGATACCAAAATCAATCATATCCAAGACAAATCAAACTCAGATCAAGCCATTAAACCACTTTTGGAAGTTTTCGGTCCTATTTGGAAGCTCAAATAGATGTTTAATCTAGCGAGCTTATAGTTGAATAGAGCGTCTCAGCAAACAAGCTCAAAATCACTCAATTCCAACATTGTTAAGACATTAAAATTTTCATAAAAAATCGTCCCATGGAGGGAATCTCTCCAGACCGTTCGGTTAGAGTGATTCAGATACCTTCATAAATTGCAATTGAGACTCTGAAAATAGAGCCGAATCTCCTCTTTGAGAGGGGACTCGCACAAGTGTTTGCAAGAGGGAAGATCCGGCCGAGATGAAGAACAAACCAAGAAGACGAGACACTGGTTCTGTAAAACTTGAGTCAAACAGCAAGTGAGCCATGAATTACCTGACAAAATTGGTCAACTCACCAGTTGATGGACAGATCGAAGCAATAGATCTTGTAGAACTGATCGAAGACGATCTACTATATTGTAGGACAGATCGAAGCAACAGTTCATATATTTTCAATTAAATGCAAGTAGTGTACTGTTTTTGTATGCCGTTAACAATCTATGTTCAATTGCAAGAGCTGAATTAAATAAAAACAGCAGAAAACAGTCGTCCGAGACCCGGGTATTCAGTAGTACAATCCGTTAATAGGCAGGCTAGCTTCTGGAAAAGGCAGCAGGTACGTTGTACGATCGAAGAAGAAACCCGAAAGGCGAAAAAAATATAACGCAAGCTCTAATAGAAAATATGATGCTGTTTTCTCAGTTGCCAATAGCAGACGGAGACATCCCCATAAAAGTAGAAATAATAGTACAAAGAGGACTGTGGAGACCAGAATGAGCACAACACGACCGTCGAAATTTTATTTTTTAAATATATATTTAAAATAATTAATTTATAAAAAATAATATTTATAAATGAATTTTTTTTATTTTTAAATAACGTTAAGATTCTCAAAACCATTGCTCATTCATAAATGAAGTTCAATATCATAATGTAGATGACAAAATCTTTAATGATCACATTTACTTAATTGAGACTTGTAAAGGAAATATTCTATTACATAATATTGAGGTGTTACCAGCATAATGCGACAACATCAGAGCCCCATAATTTGAAAATTAAGCATTCAATTATATTATGATGCATCCAATGGAAATAACTGGCCATCGTGAATTGTTCACACTTGCTTATAAATTTTCTCAATCCCATCAAAAATTGGGTCATTACTACTTCTATTGAGAAAAAATCTAAAAATTCTGCCATGTTCAAAGATCAATCTACGATGGAAATGTGAAATATGATTATTGGGCTTCAGGTATTCTTGTGTTAAATTAGCAAATGTCTCATCAATCTTTTCTTCTAGGAAAGCCTTGGCCTCTTGCACAGAATAGTTTTGTTCTTTCATGTAAAGGCTAATTGCAACTCTTTCCTCAGTCACCAAATTCTGGAGATAATAAAAAAAAAAAAATATTTTTTTTGCATTCAAGCAATAAGAATATGGTTTAATAAAAGATTAATATATTGCAATGCATACCATTAATGCAATGTATGTATCCAAATAATCCAGAATTGTTGATTTCTGATCCAAAAGTTTGAGAACCTTATCAGGTGCAACATCTCCCATGAGGAACATCGCTGGTACTAATCTTATGGCAACTGCAATGCCTCTCTTAACTTGATGTACATAATCTTCAAAGTTTTTGAACTGCTTTTTGTCTTTAACTTCTCTAAACATTAGGTATTGTTGCACTTGTTTTTTCCTCTATCACATATATATATGAATCAATGTTTTGGTTTCGAATAATTTTGGAAATAAATGTAGATTAATATACATAAGTTTGTCTCTTACTAGATCATGTAAGTAGGGGAAGACATCTATTCCTTGGACATCCTTTCCTTCAATTGCCAAGCCATTCATGGTATCATAAGTTCCCATGAATACTCGTTTCAATTGGGTTGGGAGAACTTGCACCAATGAAGGTTTCCATCTGCATGCATGGTTGATTAGAGAATTAATTAGATGATTTTCTTCTAATAAATCATTCACTAATACATAAAAACTTACTCATTTATTGCATGTGAAAATAATTTTAGCTCTTCAATGGAGTGGTGGCTTTCAAACATATATTTTAGCATGCTTTCGATGCAATTCCATTTTGTATAAGTAATCCTAGCAGTTGAAAACTTTGGCTCACATAAAGCTGCACATATTGATAAGTGAATCTCCTTCGGGTTTAGTTGGGTGATAAGAGGATCGTCAAAGCCATAAGAATTCCACCATCTAGAATTTATAAATTAAATTTAGAAACTTTAACAAAACTTTGCCTTAAATATATGCAGATATTGCTCAAAATCAACTCACAAAAGTATTGAATTAGCTTCTTCTGTGTGCATGGAATGCAACTTGTTGTGCTCCAACTTGGCAAGTTCCAAGTATTTTGGATTATTGATATTATACATCCTAATTAAAAACATGCAAAGGAAATTAGGTTATGCATATGTAATCAATAGTTAAAAAGCTAATTGCCTTACCTATAGATAGTGTTGCCAATCCAAACATCATTTTCGCCGTAATTTCTAATGTACTCTTGAGCTTCAAGCCTTGGAAGACACTTCATCCATTGATTTCTTAATGCCCACTCAACCTGTTCGTTGAGTTTAGGGATTATGTGAATCATTAATCAAAGCCATTCTTATGTAAAATTAATAAAAAATATTAAAATGTTGAATTGAAATAACCTCCTGATGTAGGGCTTTCTTTATAGCCCACTTGTCAAATGCTTGATGGCCTTTGATGTTCTTCATCAAATGTTGCTCGGCTAATTTTTTAGCATGTTTCAGTATATTCTCTCCCGGAAATGCAATTTGGGAGAAGCGGTACAAGCTGAAGAAATCAGATATTCCTTTATGCGTCTCACCCTTCAAGCATAAGAAATTGCCTTCATCATCCCTGAAGTACTCTAGCATATCTGTATATAGTCCAGAATTGTCAAAAATTTTGATAAAAAATGACTTTGGAGAAATAATAACATCTCATCAAGTAATTTAAAAAAAATAAAATTCTACAAAAAAACAAGAAAAGGATATATATATGTAGATACTATATGTGAAGAAGCCTCACCAGAGGATATGGGATAGCCATGTAACCTTAAAAGTCTAAGACCCATACATGTATCATCAAGATCAGTTACACTGGCATCGCTTCCCCATGCTAGACCATCTTTTCGGAGCATTCTGCATATCATCATAAAAATTTTTTTAGTTAGCTAACCATATGAAATTATACATATACAGACATACATTCAAACATATATGTATGTATGTACGTATGTATAGATATGTATGTATGTATGTATGTATATATATGTATGTATGTATGTATGTATATATATGTATGTATGTATGTATGTATATATATGTATGTATGTATGTATGTATATATAAATACATACATACATACATATATATATAATTTTACCTGTATAAGAAGTCGAGAGTATTATGAATTTCTTTGTGGAAGTGATGATCTATTCCTAGCCGTTGGATTGTGTCAATCATCCAACAACGCTCATAAGTATCAACTGGATACAAAAAAGGTGCTGCATGCAAATAATATAATAAAATAATTCAATATCATGCATATACATTCATAGCTAAAATTTATCTATGGTTGAAGCATCTACATAGATATGCTAATATAAGTAATGTGATGTCGAAATATACCACAATCTTGAAATCTCTTCACAATATATGTTAAGTATTCAAGGCACTTTTCATCATTAGTGTTCAAATATGCTGCAGCAGTAGCTGAAGGTGAATCTGAGATACTTCCATTCCTACATTGCAGCTTCAGAATTCTATCCCATTGCACCAAATCAGCTTCTATTGCTTCTAATGAGTAAAGCAGTGTAGTTGGAACTGAGTGCAACACTTCCATTGGAATCCTATAGTAGAATTAATATTTTCCATATTCTCAGATAACAAATGCTTAAAAAATATATATAATTGATCATTTTCATCTTTGGTTACCTAGTCATCTTTTCCTCTCTAAGCTTGATGATATGTCTGATGCAAGGGAGATCATATGGAAGGTTGAGCCCAATAACTTTGGCTTCATTAAGCATCGAAGGAAATATTATCTCAAAACCGACGGTTCTTACACTTTTTTCCTCATCAAGATCTTTAATATATGTTTGTAAAAAATGAAGCCCTGATGCAAATACAATATACAAGTATGGGTGTTAAAACATAAATAGTCACAAATACATCATATTCATCTTCATCATTAGTACTATCCAAATTATTTAAGAAAATGGAAACTTTACCTTTGGCTATTAGTTCATGTCCCTGCTTCCATTGTGTGAGAGTAATAACACAAGATAGAGTGCAAACAAGCCTGTCATATATAGAGAAGAAGATGGGCTCCCCCCATGAGCCATCTTCTAGCTGGTTCTTCATTACCCATTCCAATGTTGTTGGAAATTGAGGTTTATTTGGATCATCCATTGATGGAATTCTTGCAACCCATGCTGTATCATAAGCTGAAGGACTTACCTCGCCGTCTCCTATTGATGAGAACAACTCCTTTATTTCTTTTACTAAAATCTCGATTCTCTCTTCTTGTTCATCCTCATCCTACCACATGTAAAATAAAACAAGATCATAAAAGTGAACACTTTAAAATAAAAATCTCTAAATTGCACTCTTATCCCAAATAATTTGGCTTGAATTTCTCTAAGTATATGGATGTATGAATAATAATGGTAATCATTTAAATATACTAGATCATATGTGTTTAGCTGCAATGGTGATAGATCCTTCGTCTTCTCCTCCAATGCTTCTCCTTGAATAACTTTAAGAGCTCCAACGCCTGTGCATCCATGAAATGGTCAGAAAATGAAAAACCGAGTAAGACTTCGATCGGCTCTATCTATTATTCCTTCATAGTATTAATTTGATTCTATAAAATCAACTATAAAATATTAATTATCTACTCCTATTGCATAATATGAGTACTCATCTAGCTTGCAGAATTGGAAGAAATTTTCTTTTAGTTTTATGGACAGATACCTTGAGGTCTTGTTCTGTAAAAATATGCATTAACAGCTGCAGGAAGCCTGAAGTTGCAAGAGTTTAGTGATCTCAGCTGAAGATTACTGAGGGAATAAGATGGAATGCTGGGTTTTGAAAGAAGCATATTATTTGTAAAACTTCTCATCTCTTCTTCTTCTTCTTCTTCTTAGTTGAAAGCTTGCTTGTTTATATTCTTTATTTATAGCAGACGGCCAATGCTCATTTACATTTGCATAAATTGCTAATGCTAAAGGTTTATTATTCTACCCAATTTCTTGTATTTTATATAAAACTTTTTCTTTTTTTAATCTCATATATTAATTATTTTTCTTACTGAAATATTTTTTATTAAGCCTGATGGCCCTCTTGCTCACCGGATGTGCGGACAACGGACAAGATACAGCGGTGACTGAAAGGTCAGGTCACCGCTGTATCTCGTCCTTTGTCCACATATCTGGTGACCCGACAGTAAAATTTGCTCTTGCTATCACATACAGGTCTTCACTCACCCCCTGCATGTCATGCCCAACAATTACTTGTTCGGGGGCAACCCCTAAATCATCATATTTACATAATATCCCTCGTCTTTTCTTATATCACATCCAACGAAAATATTGCGTGTGATTTGATGTAAACTTTGCATATTACTTTATATTCACAGTTCATAAATATGTGGAGCCCATTAAATAGGTCTAGCTAACGTGGCCTCATTTCTTGTGCAGCAAAATATTATACAATAATATACTGCTGCCAATGCTGTATTCAAGATAGCCAACATTATATTGTAGCCAATAATGCGAGTACACCAAAACTTTATTCATTCGCGTGCCTCGTGTTTAGGGTTGTACTGTTATTTCATGGTGTTATTTGGGTGTAATTCGCGATATTATAAGTGTTATTCTGCGGTGTAACACCACAGAATAACACTGATAACACCATTAACACCGCGGAATAACACCGCGGCGTTATTCCGCTGAATATATTTTGTCGAGTCTATTTCAAGCCGAACACGAACATGAATATGTTATTCGAGTTGGACTCGAACATAATGTTCACGAGTCATTTCAAACACAAACCAAATTGGTACGAGCAGAACACAAGCCGAGGCTCAGGTCGCTCAAGCTCGGCTTGTTTACAACCCTACATATATAGTCCATCTACATGCCTTTGCCTTTCATATACAATAAAATATAGCCAAATTTACATATGTACACATTTATACATCCAACTCCCAAAGTTTGATATTAATTACATTTATAACATCTTTGTGCATAAAGTTATAAATGAAAAGGGGTATTATATTTTTATTTTAGTTATAGTGATCATGATATTTTTTTATGTGATGTTAAAGATCTAAGTCATATGTATGTAAACAGGAATGTTTAGATTTTAACTATGTATACACATAAGAATTGTGTGGTATGTAAGCAAATGTCCTTACGATAATAATATACGTTATGTTTTGATTTTTGTAAAGTGCACTTCTTAATGATTTTAACTCCGAAGGCCTGATATGTCATGGCCCCCTTGGCTCATTTTGCAGGTGATCCTAAGTTGGTTTCACTAACGAAGAGCATTGCATGAAATGCCGATATTAGCATTCAATATTTTCATTGGATTTTGCCAACGTAAAAATTAGCATCTGATTTGAGGTTGTTAAGCTGTAAATAATAAATTTTAATAGTTGTTGCTGATTTTGTGTCTGATTTGTGTCTAAAATTGATGAAAAATGTATTCTAAAACGACAAAACCTGTGTTATTATTGCGACTGATTTTGAGTCTAATTTGCATCAAATAAATCAACGCAAAGCTCTACTTATTAGCGTTGAACTATTGTTGACGCAAATTACACAAAAATCTGACGCAAATGACCTAATTTACACTACCCGCACCCTTAAATTTCATTTATAATCTCCCCCATCCCGCACGTGTTTCTCCTGTTTCCCCTTATGCTTGAAACCCTTCCGAGCTTCCCCTCTCCACTTTCCTTCTCCCTTTCAAATTCTCTTAAAACTATCTCCTTCCCGAATGAAGCTTCGTGATACAGTCCCAATTAGAGCTAGCTGAGAAGGTAACGACATCCTGCAAAAAATTGGCCTTGACATTGTTATTTTGACCCTCAATTATTGAACTAAGGTAAAAAGGCAATTTTGTAATGTGGTACCGCTCACCTATTACATCTCACCTACCGCTCACCTACCACTCACCTATCTCCCACCTACCACTCTCTTGCTTCTATAAATAGAGAGGGTGTGAGGCTTAGGAGAACAAGGAAAGAGATCTTAAGCTACCACAAAGGAGGAGAGAATATCTAGAGAGCTAGAGAGGAGGAGAACATCTTGGGCCTTATATTAAGGCATCGCTTGAGAGGGAGGCCATAGAAGAAAGATGATGGCTCATCTCTATGTATAAGCTATGCATTCTTCATTTCTTTTGCTTTAGTGAACTATTTGATTGATTCCCTCCCGTAGACGTAGATCCAGTTGGATCGAACCACGTAAACGATCTGTGTTTTCTTGTGTTCTTTGTGTTTCATTTCTATGCCAGGAAAT
>NW_018165156.1:301381-302108 GCF_001263595.1 Phalaenopsis equestris
TGAGCGACTGGATTCACACCGCAGGTTGTGCGGTTCGGCGAGACAGAGGAGGAACAGTCCGGGAGCTAGGGCTGAAGATTTGCGACAGGGTTGCCAGCAGAGGATTTCGGAGCAGGAGTTTGGTCTTGCGAGCAACTCAGTTAGAGGGAAGCGATGGAGATAGCGCAGAGAAGGGTTCGTGGAGTTCCATGTTCAGGAGTTCGCGAAGTAGGACCTGAGCAGTTTGGCGAGACACGACGGTTCTGGAGAGGCAGTTATTCTCGTGCGAGAGGCAGAGGAGGAATTCTTGATTTGTTCTGCTGGACGCAGAGGAGTGCCTGCGTGAGGAGGCACGAGCAAAGAGCAGGAAGTTTTCTCCGGTGAACAGGTTGATCTCTGCCGGAAGGAATCAGAGCTCTCCGTTCGATTGGCGAAGGCAGTGGAATTCAAGGGGAGAAGGTAAGAAATTTGGTGAGAATTTCTTAGACAGCAAGGCTTTAAAAGGCAGATTTAGGCTGAAAATTTTTTGTTACTATACAATAGTACAACATTTTGGTGATTTCAGCCTAGTTATTGGAAAGGCAGCATGTAGAATTCATTGGAAGAAATCCTAGCCACGACAATGAGTTCCGCCAAATTTGACATTGAGAAATTTAACATGAAGAACGACTTCGGCCTATGAAGAGTGAAGATGAGAGCTTTATTGGTTCAGCAGGGTGTTGCAGAAGCCTTGCAAGGGTCGGCGGCA
>NW_018165156.1:302118-309998 GCF_001263595.1 Phalaenopsis equestris
TGATAATCCTGAGCTTGGGCGACAAAGTTCTGAGGGAGGTGTCGAGGGAGACAACGGCTCAAGCACTTTGGGCCAAACTCGAGGTACTCTACATGACAAAGTCTCTGGCTAATAGGCTCTTTCTGAAGCAGCGCCTATACTCCTTCAAAATGCATGAAAACAAATCCGTCTCTGAGCAGATTGATGAGTTCAATAAGATCATCAATGACCTCGAGAACATCGACGTCAAAATGGACGATGAGGACAAGGCACTGTTGTTGTTAAACTCTATTTCTAAGAGCTGCGAGCATTTCAAGGATGCGATGCTCTATGGAAGGGTGCAGACTATTGCTCTGGAGGAGGTTCAATCTCTGATTAGAGCCAAAGAACTTCACTGGAAGCATGACAGGGACAAGGAAGTCAGCGGAGACAGACTTATTGTCAGAGGAAGATCGAACATGAAAGATTCAAGAAATGGTCAGTACAAATCAAAGTCAAGAAAGAATGGCGGGAATCAGTCATCAAGGGGATCTTTCAAGTGCTATCATTGTCACAAGGACGGTCATTTCAAGAGGAACTGCCCATATAAGAAGAATAAGTACCAAGAAGAGCCAGAAGAATCAGGAGAAGTAAGCGTAGTCTTGCTGACTACGATTCTGTCGAGACCCTGGTGATCACAGAATCTGAATCCAGTAAGGAGTGGATCCTCGACTTAGGGTGTTCTTTCTACAAGTGTCCTTCAAAGACTAGTTCGAGACACTACAACAAGAAAATGATGGGTTCGTTCTACTGGGAGATAATAAAGCTCACAGGGTTGTTGGAAGTGGATCAATCAGGATAAAGATGTTTGATGGAGTTGAATGAGTACTGAAAAATGTCAAGTACGTACCAGAGCTCGAAAGAAATCTGATTTCTTTAGGTACGCTGGAGTCAAGCAGATGCTCGTTCAAGGCAGAAAATGACTACATCAGAGTAAACAAAGACCCTCGTGTCGTCCCTCGTGTCGTCATACAAGGAGTCAGGAAAAATGGGTTGTACTCTCTTATTGCAAAAACTGTGATGGCTAAGTCCATGTATTGTTTGGACTTTGGACTCTCAAGCAAGGGCTGAGGGCCTACTCAAGCAAGGGCTGAGGGCCCCTCAGGGGCCAGGTGGAGGGAATTTTTACTTCGAAGCTTCTCAAAGGTGGATCAAGGTGGAGAATTGTTATTTTGACCCACAATTATTAAACTAAGGTAAAATGACACTTTTGTAATGTGGTACCGCTCACCTACTACTCACCTACCGCCCACCTACCACTCACCTACCTCTCACCTACCACTCTCTTACTTCTATAAATAGAGAGGGTGTGAGGCTTAGGAGAGCAAGAGAAGAGATCTTAAGCTACCACAAAGGAGGAGAGAATAGCTAGAGAGCTAGAGAGTAGGAGAGCATCTTGAGGCCTTGTATCAATGAGTCGCTTGAGAGGGAGGCCATAGAAGGAAGATGAGAGCTCATCTCTATGTATAAGTTATGTATTCTCCATTTCTTTTGCCTTAGTGAACTATTTGATTGATTCCCTCCCGTGCACGTAGATCCAATTGGATCAAACCAAGTAAACGATCTGTGTTTGTTTGTGTTCTTTGCGTTTCATTTCTATGTCAGGAAGTACATATCTCACAACAGACATAATAACACCTAACATCCCAAAGGACTCCCTCATGTTCACCCTCTAGCCTTGCTCTATTAACATGAGTTTCTCATTTAAAAATCATTAGTCGATAACCATACTAGAATAGCCGAGCAACAAAGCAAAGTTGATCGAATCAAGTCTTGTCGACCCGAAGACCATCAAAAGACGACTATCAACCCCAATTCAGCGCAGTCGGACCGAATTTGAAGGTCTATACATGTAAAATAACTAAAAAAATCATCTAACGTCCCCATTAAAGCAGTGACAAACATATAATTTCATATGTTGTACCTTATCCTCTATAAATAGGGGGGTCATTCATGAGAAAGATTTGATAAACTATTAAGATTAGTGTTAATACTATGTGCTTCGCCCTCCCAACAATTCTGCCCAAAGCCAATGGCTAATCAGGTGAAGTCATTAAGGCCAACCTTACTATGGGGACAACCGACTGAGATATTGAAAAATTATTAGGTGTGGACACCGCACGCAAAATTTGCGTTCGGCATCCGATCTGAATCTTCAAAAATTTAGATTGGGCTCAACTCTAACAATAAAAAAACAAAAATATGTATTTCAGTTGTACAAATTGAACACCGCACGCAAATTTATGTGCAGTGTCCGGACGCAATAAACACTCCGAGATATGAGATTGAGGAGGACAAAAGACAAGTGAACCAGCTTAAAAAGCCAAATTTCAGATAATAATAATTATTTTTTATTAAAAAAAATAAATTAAAATATTAAAGCGGGGAACATCGTTTATCGTAATAAACACAAGCAGATTATGACAAATATTAAAAAAAAGAAAATTGTCATAGACTCTAGAAGTTCAATTTATAAATTTTTTTAATTCGATATTAATAACTTTATTAGAGAAATATATGAGTATAATAAATTGTAGGGATATTATCTTTATTTCCATAGAAATTGTGTTTTAGTCTCCAAAAATGAGGCCACTAAGCTTTCCTTTTGATCAAATTCAGAGTTAGCTTGAGCTTGCCCTAAATGTTAATTAATGTGCTCCCCACTTTGTGTATCCCCTGTCAGCTGTGTGGAGCCAAAAGTCTGAATAATTGAATTAAAAAATATGAAAAGGGCTACATTTAGAGTCCGTTTAAGGCAGCTTATTTTGGTGCGGCAGCGTTTTGAGAATGTTGTCATGTTGTTTGGAAAATGCGTTCGGCGGGCGTTTCATAAATGTCGCGACATGCATTTTTTTTTTTTTTGTGCTAAGAGTCTCACGCAGAGCAGGGCAAGCATTCGGTGTTCGCGACTGGCTTTTAGGGTTTGAATTCCTCCCGTGCCCTTGGGTGATCTCTCTTGCGCTCTCCCTCCCTGATCTTCTCCCTCGCAACCATCGATTCTCGATTGTTCCTCTGGTGAGATCTATGTGTTGGAATGTTTTCTGGTTGGTTTTATGGCTCGATCTTCTCATTGCGAACATCGATTCAATTGTCTTTCTTTTTTTTTTTGCAAGATTCGGTTAATGGTTTAGGGTTTTCTTGAGGATGTCTTTACTGAATTATTTGGGAATGCATTGGATCTATGTTCCAGGGCACTTTCGATTTTGTTTTCTGGTAATATCGCAAGAATGACAGATAAACAAATCCCTTGAATGCATTGGATTTGTGTTCCACTGCACCAGTTCAGTGATTATTTTTGTTCGTATGAATTTAGGTATACCCTTATATATGAGCTTCAGCTGGTTGTTGATGGGGTCATTTGGAAAATTTCTTCTTCCCGTTCTTGTGTTAAAACTTCATGATTTGAAATGTTGGAATTGAAAAATTGGAATTTTGGAATGCTTGAGATCTATTTTGTGATTGCAATGCATGGAGATATTTTGATAAAACTACCGGCACCATTACTCACGTCTTGTCAGCCTCATAGCAGTGGGTGACAGTTCTACGATTGTCGCAGGGGTGTTTTAGCTTGTTGCGGTTTCTTCCGATAGGCCGACAGTCCAACATGTTACACTGCCAGTAGTGATGGGAAGCCTATATTTTCCCAGAAGTTGTATTTGTCTTTATTGAATATTTTAATTGAATATTTTAATATTTCTCATTGTACTTGTACTTGTCTTTATCTTTTTTTTTTTATGATACTCACGAGAGTGTGAGAACTGTTTATCATCTTTTCAAATTGATCTGTGATGATTTTATGTTTCTGCACTATATGCTTCTGAACTACCAATAAGTTATTCTGAATAAGCTGCCCCAAACAGCTTTACCAGATAGAGGCATAAATGTCATTTATACAGTTATAACTACCAATAAGCTATTCTGAATAAGCCGCCACAAACAGTAAGCCAGCTTATTCTGATAATCTACAAATTATCAGAATAATCTACTTACCAGCAGGTTATAAATAATCAACAGCTGCCCCAAACGGGGCAGCTTATTTGGTGCGGAGGTGTTTTGAAAACGCACATGGCCAGTTTGGGTAAACTGCGTTTTGCCAGCTTATGCATTTTCAAAAAACCGAAAACAACGTTTTCGCTAGGTGCGGTGGCAACTTTCAGGCAGTGGTCTGACATTTCCAAAAAAATTAAAATTTATAATTGTCTCCGCATCTAGCTTATCAGCAGATTATTTTTAATCAGTTTATCAACAGAGTATTCAATAAGCTGCAGCTGTCCCAAACAAACCCTTAAAGTGAAATTAAGTGCTCGTTTGGGATAGCTTATATGCGATAGCGTTTAGCTTATAAGTGGGCGACATTTTTGAAAATGCGGTGTTTGGTTTATAAATCCGTTTATTTTTGCACGTTTTAGCTGCTTATAGGAAAACAATGTCTTTGATTTTAATAAAAACACGATCACAAATATAACCCACGATCAGCGTTCTGAACGCTCCCCAGAGAATCTTTTACCCACCTGCCCTCACGCCAAGCATTCTTGGTGCCCTATTTCCTTCGCCATAGGAAGCCACTCCTCCATCCGCACTTCCCAATTGCTCGAGTCATGGTAAAAAATCCTTATCCTCCTTCTCTCTTCTTCACTCCTTTACTCTTTTTATGATCTTCTCCTCCCTCGTTCTTTCCGCCAAATCGCGACTCCCCATTGCCGCTCCGTGCTTCTGTTCGGTATCTCGCTCTTCTTTGTTAAGCTCGGCATGTATAATCTTCCGCGCCCTCTTCTTTACAACTCCACTGTCCACAGCCATTTCTTCCTTTTATTCTCATCTCGACAGACATTTCTACAACATTTTTTCCTCTTCTTCTTCTGCATAATTAGCTTGAAAAATGTTCAAAGTTGATGACTTTGGGCCTTGTGTGGTTCTCTTGAACTGTGATTCGAGCACTCACAAGTTAGTATTATTGATATTAATGTAAGGCATATAAACATATTCATTTATTTATGTCTATGTAGATTCATAAATAGATTCATAAAATTCATAAAAAATAATGTGTCAATATTTTCTTATTTGATGTTTTGGTATTTTTTTTTAAATTGATTAGCTATTTTTTATGTTGATTAGTTATTGAGTATATATGATAATATTTCATAAAATTATTATACAGTTGATAAGTTCAAGCTAGCCTGAATGTTTTATTGCTGGTTCAAAATTGAATCATTTTGAATTCAACGAGCTTGACATTTGCAGTGAAATGATTTTAAGGCAAGCTTGAGTCATACTTGAACCTGACATATTAAGCTTGTGTGGAGTTCTACATTTCTAAACCCCTATAGCGATAGTTAGGAAACTTAACATATTTTCTTATGGTTTTCTTATTGTTCTCTTATTGTTAAAAATATGGTCTTCTTATGATTTTATTATTAAAAGTTTTGATGGTTCATGCTTGTCTACAATGAATTTCTTATTGTAAAAGTGGTGATTTTCTGTGGTGCTATTTCATGTTGACGTATTTATTTTCTATGTCTCTATTTCTTATTGGGCACTATTTTCCATTGATTTATCCATAGTTTTAGTTATTGTTGTATACATTAGCTCGTATGTTCAAAATAGTTATTATGACTTCTCATTGTTAAATGAGCTCTTGCATTCCATTTGAAACTTGAAAAATTTGCTTCTTTACAATATTTACATATGAACTTTAAAATTTCCAACACTCCTGTTGTGGTATTAACTCAATGTGAAATAATTCATATCACAAATTCTTTCTCAAATGTTGTTCTAATATTAAGGTCTTCTTCAATGTTTAAAGCTTTATTGGATTTTTGGATTTTTTGATGCTCATGTTATTGGATTTTTGATGTGAAAATAATGCAGCATTATTGGATTTTTGATGCTCATGTTATTAAATGAATTCTTTTCTTATTTAACCTTTCATAACCTTTCACTAGTAAGACCTTTCACTAGTAAGTACTGCAATGAATAAGAGCAAAGAAGTTGGATCATCTGCCATGTGGGACAGAGAAGTAACAAATATTTCTGTGATCTCTGTCTGAAGAAGATGGAGCTAGGAAATAGACCTACGACATATATAACAAAGAAAGTTGACAGATATTTAATTGTCAAATTTAAGGAACTGATAGGAAGAGACTACGACGGGGTGAAATTTAAGAAAAAGCGGGATCAATTAAAGAATGATTCAAATTTAAGTACCATATTCCTGATTTCGAGAGGTCAAGCGAGATTGCACGTGGTAGAAAGGAAATGTTCAACAAATGGCTTTCTTCTTTACGCGATGTCATTGAGATGTCATTTTGGGTATAGAAGAAAAAAGTGGGTGATATTATGTGACATGTCTACCTACCCATTTTCTAAGCAAATACAAATAGTTGTGGCAACATTTGATGCCACCACTCTCGCTCTGATGTGGACTTTGCATCTGTAGAAGAATACCTGCATCAGATTCCACCAGAAGCATTTGAATTCCATGTAGGACGTCTCATACCACAGGAAGAATCAGAACATGTTTACAATTGAGAAGGTGAAGGTGCAAGGGAAATGGTCGCATTGCGAGACCAGATAACAGACTAAATTGCTTGATAATGATTGATGATTTGCTGTTATTTTTATAGTTTAAAAATATAATGCATCCATATCTAAGACACTGTTTTTCGTGGATCCTTAAAGTGTATTTTTGAATATGACTATTTAACACAGTGTTTTGCTATTTTAGGATGTGATTGTATAATTTGGTTTATGCAGTAAGTTTGTGGTGATATGTCAGCTTTATCGGAGAGGTCTTCCTCCCAATGTAATGGTTTCTCCTGTAACATTCAAGTTGGAGAAAAAGATTCAGCGTGTGAATTTTTCATGCCTTCCTCCCAATTCCTATCTATTTACAAATCTAACATCTGAACTTTGCTATTTATATTTGTTCCTCCCAAAGCTTTCATATCACATAAAAGGTTAATACACCTTTTAATGCATTGTAAGATGGCCTGCATGTATAAACTGAAGCTTCGGTGTTAGATATGTGAATACGCTATAATTCAGTGATTTAAATGCTACATGATTAATCCTGAAGTAGTTTAATAAGAAATTTCCCCATGTTTGAAATTTTTTGAACTTTATAATGCTACTAATTTCCAATGTGCCAATGCCAATTAATGCTAGCTTGCTGATTTCTTTTTGGTGGCTAGTGAGGGGAAAAGATTGACGGAAGATTTTCAGCTTGTGATTGTGATATTTGAGTTTTGGTTAATACACTAGATAGTATGATGAAAAGATTATTGAATGGTGATAAGCTTAATTTACCCTATATCAGAATACTATCCTGATTTGGATTTATGGAGGAAACAGTAATATTTGAGTTTTGGTTTTTCTTCCATTTGTTTTGAGTTTGATTTGTTAACATTAATTATGGCTCCTTTGCATGCTTTGATGATACAATCTGTTATTTTGACCCCCAATTATTGAACCAAGGTAAAAAGACACTTTTGTAATGTGGTACCGTTCACCTACAACATCTCACCTACCGTTCACCTACCGCTCACCTACCTCTCACCTACCACTCTCTTGCTCCTATAAATAGAGAGAGTGTGAAGTTTAGGAGGGCAAGAGAAGAGATCTTAAGCTACCACAAAGGAGGAGAGAATAGGTAGAGAGCTGTGTTTGCTTGTGTTCTTTGCGTTTTTTTTTCATTTCTATGTCAGGAAGTAAATATCTCATAATAATTGGCACCGTCTGTGGGAAGATCCATACTTCTTGGCTAGAGGTGTCCACGTAAAGGTGTTCGTGGCCAGCGACGAAGAAGAGGAGTTCGTCATTCACTAACAGAGGAGCAAGCAGATCGCGTCGCGGGCAGCCGAATC
>NW_018165156.1:310042-310329 GCF_001263595.1 Phalaenopsis equestris
TGGATGAGCACCGCAGGTTGTGCGGTTCGGCGAGACGGAGGAGGAACTGTCCGCGAAGGACCAGAAGAAGGCGGGTCGTTCGGTCCGCGAAGGGGCAGATCTCGCGAAGGAGGAGGATTTCCGCGACAGCTCTCGGAATTCAGTAGGTGCTCAGCGGAGCGGATTTCAGACGTTAGCGGGAATCAAGCCACAATAATGGGTTCCGCCAAATTCGACATGTAGAAATTCAACGGGAATAATGATTTCGGCCTATGGAGAGTAAAGATGAGAGCTCTACTGGTTCAGCA
>NW_018165157.1:0-7100 GCF_001263595.1 Phalaenopsis equestris
AAACCCCACACCAAAAATAGTGCCGACAGAGCTGTCAACCGTCTAACATGAATCGTTCGGTCATTGGACTCTCGACCCACTCGACACCGACTTTTGCATAACAATTTCTTTTGGATCTCCTTATTGATTGGTCTGGCGTATGTGGCTCAAGACATTAACCTCCATGATTGAGCAGCCCAGCTTCGCTCGACTTATGATCGATCATCCATGGGATGTCAGTTCTTGTTCAAGCTACCCACTAATACTTTTTATGTCTTTGGATGCTCTTGGTCACCTGGGAATGCCTTTCAGTTGCATGTACTCACTTGATCAGGGCCATTGGCTTCATGATTTTCTATGGAGCTTATCTTTTTTGTACATATTTAGTTCTTTAATTTTTTTAAATCCTAAGAAGTCTTATTGCAGCAAGAGCTCATGGATTTGAGATAGTCGGCCAACTTGACAAAATGATCATTGTTAGCAACCATGAGTTGCGTCGTCTAATGAATCCTATAGTTTTGAGGTGGAGGTTTGTTTATTAGGACTTTATGTCAATAAAATACATCATTATGGTTCAAAACTCAAAAAGTTTAATTTTTTTAGGAAACATACAAGATGCAACCAATCGGTTGATGGCAAACATCCAGGTGATAGAGTACTGGTCGTAACTACTATTTATTGTGAAATTGTTGTGTAAAACCACACAAACAATAGACTCAGGTCATGTTCTTACTAACATGAGATAATTTTGAGTGTGAATATAGTGATACATTTGGTGTGATATTCACTCTTTATAAAACTAAAATCAATACCAAATTTACCCTCATGAAAAATTATTGTGGGTGTTGAATGAAATTTGCTTTTAGCCTTTAGGAGCTTAGTTTTTTACTGTGTTCAAATTTATTTGCTTTAAGCATTTATGTGATTGATTTTAATTTGAATGTCTTGATTTGTTATTTTGATCATCTTATTTAAAATTTAATTTAAAGATTAATATTTCTGGTTGAAATTTTTAGTCAATACAACATCATCATATATTTGATTGCTTGATTTGAACAATATTTACTTCTTGCCTTTAAAGGATCTGGCTTAATATTAATATATGTTTGTACATGAACATTGTCAACTATGTCTTGATTTCGGAGAATTAGGTTTATATATATATATTAAGTATATGAAAATATATTTTGAAATTTAGTTTCGAAAATAAACCCCTTAGTTAAGATTCACAATCAATACAACTATAATGGGGGAAATAAATACTTGAAACACTTATGTTTACAGTTTATTTGACATTTGAAATTTTAATATATTTAAAAATTAGTTTTGTCAATTTCAGTCCTTATTTGGAGAAAGATTAGACTAGATGATTCGGATTTGCAAATTAAATACTTGTTGTTTGGAATTGCAAATTTTATACTTGTTATTAGGACATTATTAAAAGTGCTAAACTCCTCGACTCCGATCATTAAAAAGAGGAGGATCAAATTAGCTAATTTGAATTAACAAATTTTATACTTATTATTTCGACATTATTGAACATCACTAGGCTCATCCACTTCAATACTTAGAGAATGAGAATCATACTAATTAATTTCAACATGATTTTTTTTTATAGATAGTATGTGCTGCTTAAATATGTGTTTAATTTGATTTGGGCGCCGTTTGGCACAACTTATGCATTGCGGGGCATTTTGAAAATGATGATTCTAGCATTTGGAAAGAACGACGTCGCCATTTTATTAAAAAGGCAGCGTAGACTCCATAAGCTATGAGAACCCCGCGTTTGACATTTCACTTGGTTTGCGATTATCTGGTTGCCCCTCTGCCTATTCCATCAGGTGACGATGCTGCCTAAGGTTTATTTTCTTCTCTTGCTTTTTTTCATTCTTCAGCGAGGGATAACCGGTGTTTACTTCTCCTCCACTCTTCTACTATCTCTTGTACCTCCTTCCCTACTATCATCAATGTTTATTTTTTGTTTGTTATCACAGTTTGTAGTATGTGGTATGTTGTTCCTATGTTGTCATGGTTTTTGGTATGTGGTCCTTTCACTCTTCTCGATTTGTGATTTATTATTCTTTTCTAGTTTATGGTTTGTGGCCTCTTTGATCTCTGTGATATGTTGTTGGAATAGATGGATTTGGAAGTTCTTTGTTTCTTTTTCCTTATGTTTTTGTAGGAAACTTAATTTTTGGTCTCTTTAGAGCATGTGGATTGTGGTTGGAAGAACATGATTCATTTTCCTATGAATTTGTGGAGAATTTGTGGAAGATTCAATTTTTTTTTTGTGAATTTTGGAGAAATCGGCTTATGCTCTCCTTGTTATATGGGGGTTTATGGATGGAAGAGAAGGATTTGGAATATCCTTATTCTTTTATGATTTTTTGTCACTTCGGAATATCCTTATTCTTTTATCTCTAGCTGCAACAATTGATTTTTGGCTTCTCTTTGCTTGTGGCGGTTTTAGGTTATGAGTGTATTTGCTCAATTCAGTTTGTGAATGTTACTTGAGTTTGTGGTTATCTTGTTTAATGTGATTTGAGGAGGATGGTGATAACCTTTTCAAAACCAATGTGGGGGCTTGGTAATTAATAGAGATTACGCTGCATTTTTTTTTTTTTTATATGCATAGCGGTGGTGTGGTGGAAATGGTAAGGTAGTGTTGCTCTCTTTCTCATATGATGTGGTTTATGAGTTGTAGTGGTGGATATGGTGTGGTGGTAATGGTGTGATGGTGGTAGTGTGGTGGAAGTGGTGTGGTAGCATTGTTCTCTTGCACAATATGGTGTCGTTTATGGATTGTGGTGGTGGTAAGGTGTGGTGGTGTTGATGTGATGGTTGTGGTATGGTTGAAATAATGTGGTGGTGTTGCTCTCTTTCTCATTATGTTGTGGTTTATGAGTCGTAGTGGTGGTTATGGTGTGGTGGTGATGGTGTGATGGTGGTGGTGTGGTGGAAATGGTGGAGTGTATAAATGTTGGGGATGGTTCTTTGGCGCCATGGTTGTGGTGCTATTTGTGGTGATGTTGTGCCATGGTTGTTGTAATGTTTCATTTCAGATGGATTTTCATGTTAGTGGTGATATTGGTGGTGTGGTTAGTGGTGATGTTGGTGTTCATTGTTTGTTGTAATGTTTCATTTCAGATGGAGTTTCATGTTATGTTTTTTTTTTATATATTTCTTTTTCATCTACTTTGCATTTATGTTACTTGAAGATTTTTTCTGTTAGAATCATCATAGTAAAGGCAAAAGAAACTGGTTCGCCTGCCATGTGGGATACAAGAGATCAAACTTATCTTTTCTTATCTTTATCTTAAAGAGGTGGAATTGGGAAATAGGCAAACTAGTTATTTTAATGAGGGTTGACAAAATACAATAAAGAAGTTCAATAAACACACATGAAGGGAATGTGATCGAATACAGTTGAAAAATAAGTGGGATCCATTAAAGGAGGACTCAAAAATATGGAAATTGTTGAAGCATGGATCAAAAGGCTCAGGTTGGGACCTTATAAAGCAAACTATAGATGCTTCTGAAGAATGGCGAGCCGAGAGATTAAATGTGAGAATTATGTTTCAAGAATTCTCTTATAAATTATTAACTTCTTCAATTACGTCAACATATTAATACCCATTACTTTATAGGTGGTTCCAATGATAAAAAGTTTAAGTTCAGTGGTATCGATCATGAGCTTGATGAAAAATTGGACCATTTGTTTTGTGGAATTGTTGCCACAGGCAGCCATGCAATGACCCATACCGGAAAGGGTTTGCTGACATAGCTGATCATCTGGATGTCAAGCTAACTTCTTGTTCAAATATCACATGTAGTTGCTTCATTCACTAATGACCCCTAACATTAATGAAGTTGAATCTACCAGTCGTTATGAGCATCTGAAAGTTGAGAAAAAGAAAAAAGGTGTTACTTTCATTAAAGGCCAAATATCACAGTTAGTTGTTTCATGCACTAATGACCCTGACACTTCACAAGCAACTTTCATTGAACAAGTTATGTGGATTATGAAAGTAACTCTAGAATTTTATGAGGGCATTTCATTGTATTTATTCTCTATGAAGTTACTCGAAGGCCTAACCCAGAAGAGTTCTTCATGAAGATAACTCTTGACCGTTTATTTGTGTTATTTTCATGAGAACAATTACACTCGAGGGTCATTTCTTCTTATTAGACAATTAATATTTATTTTTCATTGGGATAATGTTTATGTTGCTTTGATATTTATTTTTAATTATGACATTAGTATGCAGTTTTGGATATCTATTTTTCATCAATCACTATTATTTTATTTTTTCAAGTTTATTTATAATTGATGTTTGTTTGGGTAATGTTCTGATAGAAGCTAATTGCATTGACCTTACATGTCATGGCTCAATGTGTAGTGAATAAGATGGACATACATAGAGAGAGACGCAGAAAATGAATTGCAATTGTAGTGTGTTTGATGTATGAGTATTATAGCTCATACATAGCTTGATCTCCTTGCATGGCATCTTCATACATTAGTGATAAATGGGTTGGAGAGCTGCTTTTAAGGTACCCAATGAGATTCAACAATATGTTGTATGACACTGTCTGTATTTATCGATCTGCTGGATGAACTACACTGTAATCATGGACTTCATGGCTACTCTAGAATGACTTCCAGAGAGGTGTTGACAATAACCCTTTATACTTTATCACAAAATAAATCTATGAGATGAGTCATGGAGCAATTCCAACACTCATTAGAAACAATCAGTAGATACTTTTTCAATTGGGTTGAATGCTCTAGCCAGTTCATCATAAAAAAATATTAAGCTAGACGACCCAACATTTGAAAGGACTCTCATAGAGATTGCACATGACTCGCGGTATATGTCATATTTTAAGGTAATTCTTTTTATACATCAATTCTAGAAGTTAGTTGAATATAGTATTTTAAATGCCCCTATTAATTTTTTTAGAATTATATTAGAGTGATCAATAAAACACACATGGATGCACGTGTGTCGAATAATGAAAAGATCGCATGCATTAGGCGATGTGGATCAGCAATACATAATGTAATGATTGTATGTAACTTCAACATATGTTTTACTTTTGTTATGACTAATTGGGAAGACAGTGCACGCGACAGCCGTATATTCAAATTTGCTACAAGAAACCAGCAGTACAACTTCTCTCACCCACCCCTAAGATTTGCTTCACCATAAACCCTAATTAGATCTATATTCACCGTAATACTAATTATTGTATTTTTGACAAATAAATATTTTTTGGTCAATACTAGATATTCCTTACAAAAGGGGGTATCTAATGTCACTTTCGAATACCAAATATCACATTCCCAACTTTAGAAGAGCCAATAATATCGCTCGGGATAGGAAATATATGTTTAACAAGAGACACTCGTTATTTTAAGGTGTCAATGGAAGAACATTTGGGATTTAGAAGAAAAAATGGATCATGCTACGAGATAAGTCGGCATATCCATTTTTTAACCAAGTGCATATTGTGGCGACCACAATGGCTCTTCATAACTATATTCGGTGGTATCCCTCCCGCAATGATGATGATTTCAGCATGGTTGATGAAGATCATTCACATGTCCCTACTGATGAAGATCATTCACATGTCCCTATTGAAGCATTTGAATATCGCCTAGGACAATTTTCATCACCGACAGAAGATGAATTACCTGAGAGTTGCACCCAAGATTGGGTATGTGTAGGGGTTATAATAGAGCTGAGAGAGCGGATTACATATGTGATTGTTGCCTATTGAATGGAACCATTATATTTTCTTTTTTATTGTTATTTTATTTGTAATGTGTGATGAATTTTTTTTTTTTATTTATTGTATCGATGTCTTATCCAATTATCTATATTTTGAATCTCAATTTTATTTCTCATTTTTTGCAAGAATTCTTCCCCACATGGATGACAGGTGAGGCAATCGTAGATATAAATTTTTATTACTTTTTTTTATTGTTTTGAAGTTCTATGATGAGACGATCGACCTTAAGGAATCTTCTGAATTACCTATATGTCGATATTGGTTCTTGTCACTTGTGAATTCCGAATGGAGACAATGAAGTTCCTCTCCTTTTTCAGTTCAATGACTTTTGTTGTTCTTTCAGATGACCTTTTTTGGTGAAATGTATATGTGGAATGCACGAGCTCAGAATTGTGTGGGTTAAAGACAACTAAGAACACTTTTTTATAAGGTCAGATGTTTTCTTGTAGTGACTGATTCGTTAGTTTATATAAGGTGTCCTTGGAGATTTCACAGCTCCATACAACTTTAATTGATTACTTCTATTATTTATTTTCATGAACATTGCATCTAAGGGTCTATGCTTTGTTGTTTTAAGCTCCCAGGAAAGGTGAGCTCTAGGATTTCCGATACCTCCAAAGCATTGAACTACTACTGCAAACTATAATATTCTTTACTTACTTCACGACAATCACATAGCTACGAAATACAGTTTTACATGTGTCCAAAGAGAAGAGCGGAATGTTGTGACTTTTTTAGGTGGACAGATGTGATGGAGAATTTCACGTCCGATAGTGATTGAGCGTGGAGAGTTTTATTATAGGTCGATCTATCTCATGATATAAATTAAGTGCATTTTAAAAATACTATTGTCATATTATTTTTAATTATTTTAATAATCTTTTTCTAATTTTATTTGTCATGTTACTCATTGTTTAGTGAGGTATGTATTTTAATTTTGTAATGTTCGTACTAAATATTTCTTTTAAAGCGTGAAATGCAATAGTATTAATATTTATGTTATAAACAACACTATATTACATGGGTAGAAATGTCATTTATTTAGAAACAACATGCAACACAATTATTTTAAGACTACACAAAACAAATAATCAACTTATCCACAGTAGCTTCCTGCCACAACAACTTTTAAATAAGCTACAATTGCCCTAAACAGACCCTAAGTTGAGTTTAATTTTAGAATATAACTTGAATTTCAAAATAAACATAGAATTTTTAAAATAGATTTGCATGTTTATCAAAACAAGAGTTGTTAAGTGCAAGTTTAACACTAACCTGATAACATTCTCAGACCATTTAAGTTTCAGTATTAAGGGGAGGGGGGG
>NW_018165157.1:7118-16194 GCF_001263595.1 Phalaenopsis equestris
GGGGGAGGACCTGCAATTTTCGATATATTGAAGCGAAGAAGGGAGGCTTCTGCGTGTGAGCAAGGGGCTTCGACTTTGGGGTCATGTGTGAGGGAAGAATACAGGCTTCTGGCGCGCGAAACGAAAGAGGGCTTTGCGGCTGGAGAGGCAGTGTAGGCGAAACGAAATAAAAATTGACGGATGTGATTCTATGCAGGATTGAACAGGGGAGACTGGGGGCAGATAAATGCAGGGAGGAAGATGAGGACTTCGGAGGTCTTTGTATGTTGCGTCGACAGTGTATCGCGAGGGAGAGGAGCGCAAGGGGAATACTCACAATGACATGAAACGGCATCCATAACAATAAACGCGATCAAATTATCTAAAGGATCTAAATTTCGAACAAAATATTAACACTCATTATATCATCCATCAGATATACGAGACAATATACTTATCATAATAATAGATAATAAAAGTGCAAATTAGCATTATCAATTTCGCTCTAAGAGACCACCCAACAATTTGCAAACATATTGCCCAATTTTGCAGCTCAAGCCAAGTATGACAGCAGAAATGAAAAACAGATGAAAGCCACCACTGCAAAATGTTGAATAAAATCCACCTAGCACCTTTCCTCGTCTTCGCTCGAGGCTGCCTGACTTGCCGACAATACTGCCATCAACGCCATAAGAAAGGTAGAAACCTATGTCTGTGTGCTTCCGCAATGTCCCGCTCTCTGAATAGTCCATAGCGATACAATTTCCCATTTGGATCTTACCTGCAGTAAGACGAAGCTCACCTCCTAAAGCGGCTGGAATATGTCTGGCGGTTTTGCCAATCAAAGCAGCTTCATCGGCAAAAGCAGGAGGAGCTGAAATTGAATTCAGCATACTGGCAAGACGTTTTGTTAATGTTTTATCCTGAGGATCTTTAAGTTTGGCATCTGCCACAAAAGATTTGTAAGAATGTTAGAATTCAAGAAGAATTTCATTGAAATAAGCAGCAAAATATAATAAAATATGCCACTATCACTAATTTCTTAAAAGTAAAATACATATTTCCATGCATAGGTTTACATTCCCAAGGCAAGACGTTTTGTTAATGTTTTATCCTGAGGATCTTTAAGTTTGGCATCTGTCACAAAAGATTTGTAAGAATGTTAGAATTCAAGAAGAATTTCATCGAAAAAATCAGCAATATATAATAAAAATTGCCACTATCATTAACTTCTTAAAAGTAAAATACACATTTTCAGGCATAAGTTTACAATCCCAAGGTATTATAAAAGTAAATATGAGAGTTTAGGTGTTAGATATGTCAATATTTAAAAATTGTGCAGTATGTGTTTAAATTTTCCATTTAAAATTCTAACTGATAAGAAAGATGTCTATAATTGGCAGAGATGTGAACGATTTAGTTTATGACCCAATAAATTTGTCAAATTTTAAAATTGAGTAAATCTGGGATGTTGAACTTCCAAGCATATGATGCTATCCAATTTCGAAAGTTATGGCCATCCTATTCTTACCATCGTTCAGCTCCTTGGAAAATGCAACATCTCTATCCAAGAAATCTATTTTCAAAATCTACTTTCTCAATTACCTGAAATTATTTGACAGGTCTATTTAGCCATGGCTTCTTCTATTTCTATAGCTAGTTAGTTTCTCAATTATATGCTTCAATCCCACCAGTCATATGATTCATCTGTCGATCTCGTAGTTCCTATAACTTTTTAAATCATTATTCTTCTGCTCGCAGGTTTATTATCTTCATTGAATCACACTTTTGATTGGCGAGTGGTGTTGCATGGCTCAGGTCCCTCGTGTAAATATAGCTAGCTAGCCTTACAAGAGTTTGTGCACCAAACGTGAATCAAAAGAATTAATAACCATATATGAAAAATTGATTGATTCCGTCCAATTTAGACTAGTGCCTTAGTTTTTGGCTAAATTAAATAATATGATGTGGCACACTTAAATTTTTCAAACTTAATTTAGCAACTAATAGGTTTAGGGCACTCGTCACCAACAGATCCTAGTTGTCTCTATTTTATAAACACATCTCAAACATCTATCCCCATCCATTTATTTATATTTATGTTTTGATATTCAATCTAATGGTGGAATACTTGATGAATAAAAAGCAATTATCTGTTATTCATAATTTAATATCAAACATAAAAGCGCACTCTTCTTTTTCAGAATAAAAAAACCAAACAGGAACCAAACAAAATGATAATCGTCACTGAGTTTCAATTTTAAAAATTGTATTTTGGTTTGTAGTTTAAGACTTCGATGCAAATCAACTAAAAGCAAACTTCAATTTGGAAAAAAATAGAATCATACTAACCCATTTTGTATAATTGGTGGCTAATTCCTTAAATAAGGCCTTTTTTAAAATAGAATTGTAACTAAGAATCTGACATATGTTAAGAAAAATATTCTAAGGTTGATAAAAATGACTATAGATTTGTAATTTTATTTATCCATTAAGAGAGATGAATTGTAAGAAATGTAACCACCACTCCATTATCAATAAAATTCTTCAAAAATTCATTTGAAATTAAATGTAACTACTCTATTATTTTAATTATTTAGTAATCATTAACGAACATTTATTTCTCTTATTCTTTTTGCAGTCAGCTTACAAAAAGAGGAGAACTGGGAAACTAAATATCTATAGCTGGGTTCCTTCAGTTCAAGCCCAAGCTCAAAGTTACAAGACATAATTTAAGTTCAAAACATCTTTGCTCTAAACCTTTTTCCATTAAGGTAGAAGATAATAACAGTTGACAACCATCAAAGAGCATACAGTTTATATCAAAGATCATACCAGTTAGATTACCATTCAATCCACTTGAAAAACCATCACCAGTTTGTGGCTTCCCCGATGAACTCTGCAGTACTAACTTTTCATGAAGAACTTCCTTATAAGATGAATTGGTGCTTCCAACAACCTGCAGTACATGATTTAGTCGATAGCCCAATTTAGAGCTAGAGCTCCTTCCAAACGGTACGTAAAGCATAAGTTTCTTAGAATCATTGGAATAAAATCACCTCAAGAGAATCATTTGGCTCAATGCATTCAAGAGAATTAGCCTGCTCGAACTTTGAAGAGAGCAGGTTTGGAGAACCGTAAATTAGGTTATCATCTGAAGCATCATAGTAAGCCATTAAATCCTCGGACAACTCAAAGTCCGCCAAAGGCGCCAAAGAAGTTTCTAACGCAAAACCACCTTCTGAATAAGCAAGTTCATGGTTGAGTGCGTCATAAAATATTGAATTATCCTCTGCTAATTGACCCGAAGGATATTCCCAAAGCACGGTATCCGAAGGATCCAAAGATTGTGGAAACATATCATGCTGAACAGTTTGGCTTAACTGTAGTTGATCCATGCTAGTAGAGCAATTAGTATAACACGACTCCTCTTCAGCAGGCTTTCGAAATAAGCTTTTTGAAGGGCTAATGTCATTCACCACGGAGTTATTATTATTACCTGTATCCCATAAACAATAATTTGAGCATGCGTCGGAGCTAGGATTTGGGTTACCCTCTACAAAAATATCTTCTAACTGCATGTATCCATTACTCTGTAAAGAAGCAAAAATTGACTGATCTTCACGGCCTTCCATTTCTCCAAGCCTGTTAAGAGGAGTATTGATAAACTGTGGAGCAGAACAATCTGCACCCGGAATCCTATCATCTAAAGAATCCAGGGTTTTCAAAATTTCATCCACGAAGATAGATGAATCTTCTGTTCGGCTACCAAACTGATGCTCAGCAGACCTTGATTCAGAAGGGAAAGCATCCAAATTTTGATAGCCAGAGTCTGGATTCTGAAAAAGTAAAACTCAAGTTGAAATTATGAGCTGTATTGATTGTATTAAAATCTTCAAATGGAAACATATGAACAAAAAAAATTCAGGTATAATAATGGAAGAATTAACTTTACATACAAAAAGTAGGAGCAATCTTCACTAATCAAATTCTCAAGCAGTATACCTCCACATTACATATAGGAGCATACTGAAGTTTAGAACATTTAAAGTATGCAATAAAACATGTAATTAACAAAACCAGAAATAAAAGATTGATCACCATAACCAGATGACGCGCATGAACAACATTTACATGATAAGCTTAGATGCACAGAGCTTAAGACATCAGAAAATTCCAAACAAGAAGATACGAGCCATAAGGGCGCGGCATGACACAAGACCAACAGTGAAATTAAAGACATTTAACAATTTCAACAAACAAATGAAAGAACAACAACTAAAAGTAATTACCTATACAAGATGCAAAAGTTGAGAATAAATTTGATGTTACTGTACAAAATCAAAGACAGTTGACCTTACATGAACTGTAGAAAACACTAAATTGAGAACTAATAGATTAGCGAACCTGCATAAGGTAGAAAAAACGGTTAGATTTCATTTAAAAAAATGAATATCATGCCATTTTCAACCTTAAATACTAAAAAAAATGAAAGACTCAAAACTCAAATGATGGTGAGTAAATTGAAGTGCATACCAACACTCAAAAATGACTAGTTTGATAGAGCTGCTCATTTACCTAACTAGTACAAGACCATCGACATGGCAAACGAGTCTTCCAGACCAAAAATGAATAAGATACACAAAAAACTGCCAACAAATAGAGTAGGCAAATTCCAGTCATTAACAAATAAACATAGGATTAAAACATGCAGTACATTTTACAATGCATCCTCCAAACATTTTAATGAAGAATATCTGACACCAAATCATATCTTTCATTTTTTTATTTCAAAGCAACCAAATCTTTACATTGCATGACCATGATAAAAACCCAAATCAAAATAAAGCTTGCAAAATATTTTAGAATAAACATTAATGTAAACGTTGTGTTAATAACTAAATAATTCTATTTTACCCAATTTGGGGCATGCAATTAAAATATTTAACATTTAAAACATATCATCATTCATGTCATGATTTTTCAACAAATTTTATGCTGGCTATCGACTACCTAATACAATCCTACACTTCTCGCATCTGGAGCTTGGGACACGGCAATGATAGTGTTATTTAAAACAAGTATTTCATTAAAAAAAAAAACTCCACTAAAATCTTGGAACAATTGATGACAAAATTATAATAGAATTGTATCATAAAACTTATAATTTGAACTAGAGTTAGAAAATGCTCTGTCTCATACTTAAATATATTTATTAAAATATTCTATAATAAAAGATAAGCAAAATTGAATATTTAAATCAAGAAAAAGTATTGAAACTGCTGACTGGAATTTTTAGCATGGAACCCAAAACTAGTCTTAAAGCAGTCTTAAAGGCTTGATAAACACAACCAATATAATAATGATAGATTCCACAAAAAAAACATATATAATCTGACAATACTCAAAATGATGCATTGATCATAAGATTCCTCAGAAAATCTTATAAAATTAACATTTATTCAAAAACATGCATTGATCAATGGTGGCCTCTTTATAAATAATACATCAAGATGCATGACACAACACTCTAATAAATCTAGCAAAATTAGCAAAATAGGGACCCTACAATGAGATTTCCTCACCTCTAATCAAACAATCATTTTTTAGGGTATGCCTTAGTTGTTCATAGACCTAAAACAATCACTTTCTATGGCTCGTCCTTGGCTGACCCGAAAGGCACCTCTAATTACAAGCAAATACAAATAGGTTCCTGGCACTCAACCAAATCTCATAAAAAAAGATGGACAATTCAAACTTTTTGCGTGTAACATGCTGCCTTTGTTGAATAAGGAAGCTCTCTATAATAATCATCAAACACGCCTTAAAAATTCAATGATAATTATTGAGAACCAAAGGGCCCAACAGTTGACATTGATTTAGGATTACTAGATGGTTTGGGGTGTTGAAGAGAAGGGTTAGATAAGTTGTAGGATGAAAAGAGTGAAAAGATGATGATTACTGAGAAATTGGCGTTCTTGGAGGCTAAATAACAAGTCGGAGTAGAACTTCGAATAGTTGAGAGAGATCACCAACTTAACCGACCAGACTACAGGCACACCACCTGAAGTATCAAAAAAGGTTCCAAGCAACATATTTATACTAAACACATTATAAAAATCTAAGCATAAATCAAATTAGGTAATCACAGAGAATATGTCCATGAATAGAAATATGCTCACTCAAAAACAAGCTAAAACATCTTAATGTTATTTTGTTTATTTTGTAAGTTAGTTTTAATGAATGAGTTGTGATGGATTTAAAATACTTTTAAATTTTTTATTTTAGTTATTTTAAATTTCCTATTGTAAGAACTATTTGTAAATACGTTTTTCGGACTCTTACCAAGATTAAGACATTAAAATTTTAATTGAGCTCAATAAAAAAATGCATTTCATCAACCCCACAGAGCCTTCTCTCGCTATCCTTACCCATCTCTCTACCTCCCTGTCCAACTCCAATGTGAAAGACCTCTTCCCCCGCTTCTTCCTCTGATCAATCCACCTCTTGCTTTCATTTGTTAATTTCCTCACCACTACTTTTCTAAATCCACTATTGATCCTTAGGGCTGCAAATTAACCAAGCAGGTGCTTGTTTAAGCTCGAATTCATTTATTAAGAGTTTATTCGAGCTAGGCTCAACCTCCATTCAAGCTTTTAAGACAATGTTCAAGCTCAAGCTCGTTTATAAAACCCTGTTCGAGCTCGATTCGAGCTCAATTCATTTATGGATTATCGAATTTATTAACAAGCATATCATTAAATTAAATAAATGAGTTATAATCAAGGCTTACTCAATTTTTATACGAGCAATTTGTAGGGAAACATCAAATAGCATTTGTTGAGACGAAAATTAAACATTTAAATGACAATGTTCATAAACCAGTTGTAATCGAGCTTTAATCAAGTTTATTTATGAGCTTTAATGATATTGTTCATTAATATAAATGAAAAAAACAAGTTCAAACTTGTTCATCTAGAAATCGAGTTGCTATGAAAATGCTCAAGCTCGTTCGATTAAGTAACCAAATGATTATAAACGAGCTTTAATTGAGTCGGGCCAAGAGTAGCTTATCAAACGCTCAGTACATTTGCAACCCTATTGATTCTTCCTTATAGCTAAAAGGTAGAACTACAACTTCTCATTCGTAAGCAGCATTGAGATTCTTCAACAAAACATTTTGGCATCAAACTGGAGGTTCTTGAATCAAAATTGAAAAACAAAAACCCTAGAAACAAAGACATGCCTAAAGTTAATCCAATGTAATATTAAAACCCCACATTCTAAGTACCATTGATTCCCAAGCTATCCAAAAGCAAATCAAAACATCCGAGGATTCGCAACCACCAGTCTTCGCTTCAAACACTAAAGCATCACAACCACTTCACTTTCCAAAATTGTACCGACCCCTTCCTCATTATCCCAGAGCTCTCCAGGTGGATCTCCCTGAGACAAGCACTAGCTCCTTTTCAACTCATTGTGTGCTAGGTAAAATTTCCAGTAGGGACAATTTATTTATCTAACTCTCTAAACGATATGAAGCCTATCTGGCGCATAACAAAAGTAGAAAAAAAGGAATAAATTGCAGTCAAAAGGCCTCTTTAAATAGCAAAAACACATGAAAAAAAAGGGAAAAAAAAAACATAGCCAATGAATAAGACGACTTCTAGCATCTTCAAACTTTGCCATCTACATAAAGTAAATAATTGAATATACGGTGAATCATTTTGTTCATAACTCTTACCAAAAGTTGAGTATTACCTGGAAAAAATCTTCCAACTCAACAAAATCCTGACCAGCATGATCCACTAGTGCATAGTCTCGGTCCACATCAACGGGCACACGTTTGGCATCTTCTTCTTCTTCCATCTCCCATTCTTCTTCTATAAACGGCGCACCATATTGGGCTCCATTCTGTGGCCCGGGCCCATTCTTCTGGAATATGCGACACACAACGTAGCCATCCTTCCAAAGCAAAACAAAAGTACGAATTCAATGTTCACATTCTATTTCTTCGTAATAAAGACGAAGGCCTTTGCCGAGGAAGAGTGAACAAATGAAGTAATCGTATAGCTCCAGTTTTGCATTTCGGCGTCAACAGAAGTAAAAGTATATCCGTATATATAAATGGATTCTAAAACACACGTAAAACAAAAAAAAACCTAATTCAGCTTAAATCCACAATTACTTGACAGCTTTCATACCTGCGGAATCCCAGAGCGGGTAAGATCCTCATCTTCTAACCGATACTCATGCATAACCCAATTGGTCCGCTGACCATGCGGTGCCCGACCTGCATGATATACTAGGGTTTTCTTCATGCCGATGGTCCGAGACCGTCGTTGGATTGGCCGATCTTTACCGGTCGTCTTCCAAAACCCCTCTATAGTGGCGCGGTTGGTACGGCAACGATTAGAATACTTGCGATCGAGTGAGGTAAAGAAGTACCATTCCAAGTCGCGGCTTCGCAGGCGCGACAGAGGTGGGAGGTCCCAAGGCTCAGCCTTGTAAAGATCGATCTCAGAAATCGCGTCAACCCGGATCGGCTTGCCAGAAACCTTCCGCTTCAGATAATAGCTCACCAGCTCCTCGTCGGTAGGATGGAAGCGAAATCCTGGGGCGAGCTGTGTAGAAGCCTCAACAGGCTGCGGGGGAGGCTGCTTGGGCCGAGCTTTGGAGCAGAAGGCTTCGTCCATTATGAAGAGGAAAATCAGAGAGTGAAGATTTTGACTGGTTGGCGAAGGAGAAATCTAGTCTCTCACATTCTATCCGAGCTCTCTCGAGCTTCTATCCGAGCAGAGGGCAAGTCTCAGCTGGGAAGCACTGGGGAGACGAGATGAGGGAAAACACCCCAATACGGGAAAAATCTGTAATTAACAGTTTTTTAAACTTATATTTTAATAAATATAACAAAAATTTAAATCACTCAAGTCAATAACGCAACGTCCCGCACTCCAATACTTTTAAAAAAATTATGCGATATTATGGTCGCATCGTCCAAATAGCAAATAAAAATGGAGTTTTGAAAAGTGAAGCTTGGTCTACAAGCCAGCCGCCTCCGCCTAGCGTTGTGAGGCATCGCGGAAACTATTCCTAT
>NW_018165157.1:16504-99919 GCF_001263595.1 Phalaenopsis equestris
ATATTATATATTTATATAATATAAGTTATATAATTAATATAATATATTATTTATATATATTAATATTAGGGATGTCAAACTGGCTCGTCGTTCCCGAACAGCTCTTGTTTGGTTCGTTCGTTAAGAAACGAACATGAACTGTGACTTCACGAATAATTTCAAACACGAGTTTATTTCAAACAAATTAAATTTCAAAAGAACCGAACACAAACACAAGCTCTGTTCGTTCGTATTCGGTTCGTTTACACTATATATATATATATATATTAATTTAAGCTAGTTTCTAATAGACCACAAAAGCATTGATTTATGAGATAGAAGACACTGTGATTTTCCGGCCAGATACCCGCGGCCAGTCCTCATCTTATCCTATTTTTGCACCTCATATAAAAATTCGAATGAGCCCAAATAGCTCTGGCCTTCCCGGCCGCCATCGATATTCCGTGATAAGTTGATCTCACCCTCGCCAGAAATATCTCCGCCGACACAATGAGAGTGGTGCTATTAGGTCTGAAATTAGCGAAGAAGAAAATTAGCCCTTGCATTATTGTGAAGCCATTATGATTCGTGAGTCGTATACCAGCGGTTAGTATTTGTCTTATCCCAGTTCAATGTCTCATGCAAAAATTCGAACGAGCCCACAATAGCTCTGACCTTACCCACTGTTGAAATTTCAAAATAATGCGGAATGAGGTGGAATACTTTGAAATCTCTTAATTTCATTGATATGAACGGGGTTATAAATAACCCTTACAGGAATCATATAATAAGAAAAATAAAAAAAAGAAAGATATATCACTTGATATTTCTAATAATTAATTCATTCATATTAATTATTAGGAGATAATAGAAAATAATATAAAATAGCAAAACAAGTAATTCCTAATATATGAAAAGAAAATATCTACTTATATTAATGAAATAATTTATTCCTCATAACTTTTTTTAGAAATAAATTATTTCATATTATAAGTCTTAACAGGAAAAGTAATAAATCTTGTAATTTAAATTAGATATTTTAACACTTCCCCCTCAAGTTGAACATTGTTTAAAATCATATTCAACTTGAATTTGTAAACATCAGTTGTTGTATGTTGACTAGACATATAGCATCAATTTGCCAAAAAACTTCAACAATCCTCAAATCGTAAGTGTTGAAGTCTGAAAGTGCTAAAGCCTGAGAGCGCTGAAGTCGAGAATGTCGAAGCCCGAGAGTGGTCTGGACAAGGGCTAAACTCAATTTCGAGATATTTATGAATTTGTAAGTTACTAGTTGACTGATAATTGCATAAAAGCTACAAGAAGACTGCAGGGAGGTTGCAAGAAAGCTGTAAGGAGGCTCTAGGGAGGTTGCAAGAAAGTTGTAGAGGGCCAACGACATCGCTCAGAAAAGTTATAGTGCTCGGAGAAGGCTGCAATAATGCTGCAAGAAAGAGCAGTGCTTTCCTTGGGAAGAGCTGACCAAAATCTGCAGGGAAAAATTTGCTCAGGTAAATTTGACGGTGAGAAAACCTGCATGAGGGAGGTCCGACGGCGAGAAGGTTGCAGAGGAGAGAACCGACTACAGGAGTAAAACCGAAGGTCCAATTGGCAGCAAATATGCCCGCAGGAAGTTCTGGCGACAAGAAGGGCGGCAGGAGGGAATTTCACCGACATGAAGGACTTTAAGAGGGAGTTCCTGTGGCAGGAAAGCCATCAAGGGATAGGTCCTGTTGTAGGTAGGTGCTTCGACGGTCCTGGAAGGAAATCAGGAGGTCCGATGGCTGGAAGATCCCGCAGGAAGGATGTGCGACTGAAAAAACTGCAGGGAAAACGACCATGGGAGAGCTCGCAAGGAAGCCAGTGCTCTGTGTGGTTCTATGGGGGACAACGATTTCCACCAGAGTGAAAAATGGGATTTCAACTGGAGATTTTCTGTGATTTGCACAGGAGAGAAAAAAACAAATCTCATTGGCGAACCAAAATTTCTACTAGAAAGAGAAAATAATGTTCGTTGTTTGTTGAAAATGGAAGCCTGCAATTGCCCAAATGCCTACACAGTGAAAACCGTTGAAATCACAATGGTGTAGTGAACCAGGCACCTACGCAGGGAAAAAATTGAGGCACATCAAAGGCTGCAGAAATCGACTCTGACAACTGACAGCGCCTGCATAGGGAAAAAACGAGGTGCAACAGAAGCTACAGGAATTGCCAGATGCAGAGAAGAATGTAGAGAGGTCTCTGGTACTGAAGGTTGCTTGGAGAAGATCCGGTTGAAAACGTGGTGATATTAGGTCCAAAATTAGCGAAGAAGAAAGTTAGTCCGTACATCATCATGAAGCTATGTGATTCCCTGACGTCGTCCAATGATGATAAGATATTGCAAGCCCGAGCATGAATACCAACAGAAAGAAAAATGCTATTATTTGGATCGTAAACCACTTATTACATTGATTAGCGCAACCGTAAGCCAGTAACCATGCACGATGAAGCACAACACTGTGAGAGTTTGTGCCCTCGAGATCTTGAAAACCTCCTCGAGTGTGTTCATTGTTGCCCCCTTCGGCCATTCTATGGTGCTAAAGCTATCTTTTTTTAAACAAATATTGGTTGTAAAATGCAATGTCTAATACAAACCATGTGATCCCCGTTCCGACGAAATGAAGGTCATGGAAACGGGCGAAATTATCTGGGGTGTTTCCATGTTATATATATATATATATATCTCATGCTCTAATCATCCATGTGATCTTTTGAATTACTAAATAGATGTATTTACTAGTGTCACCATCAAACTATTGAGAGTTTGATAAAATCTAAAGATATGAGTTTAGGGTATTATTGTGAATTTTGATGTTTGACCGATCATTTGAAAAATAGATGAAAGAGGGTTATTTGTAAATAGCAAGTTTTGGATGTTCGGTATGTAATTCCCTCTTTTTTTATTTGTTCTTTTTCAATTTTGAGTCTCAAATACTAACAGGATTTGTTGGGCAATATTTTATGTATATAGTAAAAAAGAATACATACATTCCGAAAATCTTAGGGGTTGTAGTTTCTACCCATTTTTAACGCTAGGAGAACAGCCCCGATAGATTCCCCCGTCTTCATGGCCTTCATTTGCTCGGAACAGCGATCATATGATTTGTTTTAGACATCGCATTTTACAGCCAAAATCTGTTTCAAAAAGATATCATTAGAGCCATAGGATGGATATCGAAGGCACACGCTGGAGGTGGTTTTCAAGATCTCGAGGGCACAAACTCTCACTGCCTTGTACGACACCGTTCGTGGCTACTTAGTTTTCGTGCTCGGGCTTGCAATGTCTTACCATCCACGCACTAGTTTTCGTGCTCGGGCTTGCAATGCCTTACCATCATTGGACGATGTCGGAGAGTCACAATGGCTTCATGGTGATGTACGTGCTAACTTTCTTCTTCGCTAATTTCAGACCTAATAGCACCACTTTCATTGTGTCGGCGGAGATATTTCTAACGAGGCTGAGGTCAACTTGTCACGGAATGTCGTCGGCGGCTATTGTGGGTTCGTTCGAATTTTTATAAGAGGCGTAGAACCATGATAAGATGAAGACTGAATGCGGGTATCTGGCTGGGATTGGAGTGAGGAACTCCCTATTTGTGCTAGCTGTGTGTAATTTACCTTAATCAAAGGAGAAGTCTCTTGGGGAAATGTCAGGGGAATTGGAGGAGATGCAGGAAGCTGTTTGTGCTGGCAGGACAATACCTTTAAGCAATAATCTTTATATCTTGTTCTTAAAAACAAAATTGGCTAGCTACTGTTGCTAACAAGAACTGCAGAGCTTACAGAACTTGCCAATGTGGAGTAGGATTTCTATCTCCACTCATGTAATTTTCTTTTTGTCATCTTTGTTATAAGCAAAGATATTTTGGTTGATCTCACTTCTAAAACACTGGTCGTTAATGGTTCTTATTGTGATTTAAATTTGAGTTGATATGCTATATTTTTGTGTTTAGGAGTTTTGTTTCCGCGCAATGTGTAAATTGGAGCTAAAAAGCTCTTTTGGTGAAATTACATACCTAAGTAAATAAATAAATATATTGACGTGCTATTCGTTATTAATGTGAAATAAGGTTAAGGGCAGTATATATAAATTTTGTAGATTCAGTGGCTGTCTAATTAAGGATTTATTTGACATATATTTTATTAATTCTTTTAATTTTCAAAATTATTTTTGTAGTGTATTTTTTTATTTCTAAAAATGAAAAAATTGTGTAATTTTTTTATTTTCCCAATCCTAAGTCTTATTCAATGTTGTGCATGGCGGATCGCTTGAAAGATTGTTGGTGTTTCGGGTTCTTGATTCAACAGTGGAGTTAAAGTTGGTGATATTTTTTAAGAAAATACAGGCTTTTTTTTAAATAAAAAAAATACTCAAGGAAATATATTTTATATTTTATATTTTTAAAAATAGATAAATCATAATAGTACCAAAAATGTTTTCTAGTAACAAAAAATAGAAAAAAATAAGAATAAATATAAAAATAAAACAAAAAACAAAAAATGATCTCAAACAGGACCTCAGTATTTGGTTGAGTAAAAGCAGAGGAAGTGTGAGATTATATGTAATTAAAATCTTCTCTGTAGTGCAACTGCACGAAGGGAGTGTAAGACTTTTGAAAATCCTAGCATTTAGGTAAAGGAAAAATAAATATAATATAAAGTATGAATGTAGGTTCATTTCAATATACTTAAAATTGATTTTAATTGAATACTGGATGTCAGCTATTGCACTCCATCGATCGTCGGCTACAGTCTCCTCTACTTTCCCCCTCCCCATGCATTACCACCATCACTATTATTCACTTTCACTCACCCCCATTGGCGATTGGGTTTTACTCTATATTTATATTGTATTCATTCAACAAAAAATAAAATTCATGCATATTTACTGCATTCACCCAAAAAGTCACATTTACTTTTTAGTATATATTCACTGTATATTACTTTCCTTTTTTCATATAAGAAGATCCTTAATTTATTTAAGTTTGAAATTCATTTGGTTCGGATAGGGGCGGAATCGGCCTATTTTTTTTATGGGAGGCAAATTGTCTTCTTTAGACTCAATGGGAGAGAGGTTAGGACAACAAATGTCAAAATGATATTTAAGGAGGGTCTCAAATTTAATATTTCAAGAGTGGCAAAAGATCAAATTGCCCATTCATATAAAGAAAAATCTAAATTTGAGGGGTGGGCAATTGCCCCTCTGGATCCTACTTAGGTCCGCCCCTGGGTTCAGACAAAATTTCAAATACATTATTTGTATAAAATGATAGTCATAATTGTTTGTTGGCAGACGTTATCCATCACCGACTATCGAATGATGGTTGATGGAAGTCCACCACAAGATGTTTGCAATCGACAACCCTTGCTCGTTGCTGACAGTCACCACAATCAAAGGTTGTCACTGTTACAGACCACTACTCACCAGCGTATGTAGTGCATTTATGGTGTTGCCATCTACAAAAAAAAAAAAAAAAAAAAAAAAAAAATGCATGTACTTGTAGTTTATTCACACAAATAAGTACATTTATTTCTCAATATACTCTCTCACAATATATTTTCCTTTCTTTAATTTTTATTGTATTTATATTCTTGGTCAGCTTTATTTAACAAAATTTAAAATAAAAAGAAAGTAAATAGTGTAGGAACTACTCACGTCATAGAAAATTTTGAAATTCGAGAAACTCATCATATTTAATTTTTAGGAAACTTGTCTCGCAAGAGCAAGTTCATTGAAGTAAAAGAAAAGTTGTCTAATCCTTAGAACTGACTCAGGCTAACAGAAAAATGCGAGGGATGACTTAAGAAATATTTTTTTAAACGTAGCTCGGCTAGATATGGATTTAGTTAGCAAACCTAAGAATTAAAGATCATGAGATCTTGACCTAGACGAAGTTAAAATATTATCCCTATAGAAGAGTTATAACCGCAAGTGAAAGATTATCAAAACTCAGTTAGGTCACATAAATTCCTTCGTAATTAATTTGCATCATATAAATTGATCAAACAAGTAGTACAAAAAAAATAATCTTTAATAAGAAAAAGATGAGTTTAATGATAGCACTCATGAAACTAAATTTTTTTCTTATGAAAAATAGCATACTTTCTTATAAACAACACAAGCAATTACAAACAAATATACAATTTCTGATAGGTAACTTGACATTAGTCCCCAAGCAACAAAGTTTTTAAGCATCCCCACTTAAAATGGGTGTTAATCAAGAGTCTGACTCTCACATTTGCAACAAGATCCATAACAAGTAGAGCAAGTAGAGCATGAGTAAATCCCCCCCCCCCCCCCCCCCCCCCCAAGTAGGAACACATTAAAGAAGCCTAAGACATTCCTAAATAGACAAGTAACAAAAAGACCAACTATGAGTAAGACTTGGGTAAACAAAACAGTAAATTGAGCTAAAGAGCTTGCTTACAAGTCGAATGAGCAAACCCATCAAAGAGATGAGTAAAGTATAACTCACAACTAAGTAATGAATAAACTTTTTATCATTCTCTCATTGTTTTAGTAGTTGTCTTCCAAAGATACAAGAAAAATAATGAATTAAATGTATGCCCATAAGATAGCTTATAAAGTTGGTTTATCAACTTGTCACATCAAGTTAACCTTCTAAGATGAATGACCAACTTGGCCTACCAAGTTGACTTGCTTAGTTAACCTACTGATTTAACCCATCATGTTGACCCAATAAGTCAACTTGCCTAGTCGGCCTACTTAATTGATTTGCCAATTTGACCTACCAAATTAGCATGTTAGGTTGACCTGTCAATTAACAAGTGTCGATTGCTAACTATCGAATGTCAAGTATCAAGTTCTCACTTATCACAATTCAAATCCAATTTTTATTTGGGTTATACACATCACATTATATATTTTATCATCAATGTATTGTTTGTTATGTACCTTTCACGCTCAAGGTCACAAATCCTCTTTTACATATAAGATCTTTTAGAGAGCAAAGTGGACTCAATTTTGAACCTTTTAGTACATATCTTGGGAATCTTCTCCCTCTTCTTAGAGGACAACCTCTTTCCTACATATATCACTTCTTTTCTTCTTTATCTCAAGCATTTGGCACTTTATGCCTTGTTTAGAAGGTCATCTCTATGGTTGTATTTTTTGAATTTGAGATAAAAATTGATTTTTTATCATTCTGCTTTAATCGTTTTTCACGCATCTCTCTCTTTTCTCCGTTGCTGGTAGAATTTAGGCATAACTCAAGAACAAATCTAGTTCGAACACTATGCTTAACTTTTATTTCTAATAGATAATCTACATAACATTTCCTAATATTTCTACAACCATCAATGTACTTTTTTTCAAACCTTATTAGAAGAAATTATTGTGGTGTAATGAAGTATATTTTTCTTAGAATCGATGCTTTAAAGTGTTTATATATGCAAGTCATTTAATGATACTTCATTTTTTAAATGAAGTTTTCATATTTTTAATTTAAATATAAATGTAAAAATGATAATATGCATGATGTGAAAAAAAAAAAAGATTATGGGATTATGGAATGTGATGTTCATAGGAATGTGATGTTCATAGCATGCACCACATGAATAAAAAAATACTCAACATTTTTAAGAGATTTTTAAATCTTAGTTTTATGAGTCTCTCTATTGAGTCATGTAATTATGCAGCCTTGAGGTCTTCATTCTTTAAGCATGTGATCTTTTAAACCATCATTTCTAACTAAATCATCCAAATCAAAGAAATTGTTAGGAACATATCATGTAGATAGCTTTTTGAGCGATGATAAACAATTATATAATAGTTGTGTAGTTTACAATTGATATTTTTTTACCAAAGGGTTGTTTAGTTCGCAGAAAAAAGAATGCAATATAACTAATGAGTGTGTTCATAATACTTTGGAGTTCAAATATCATAAAAGAATTTTCAAATATAGTTTGGAAAATCATTATTAGAGTACTAAAAACTGAAGATTTTTACATAGATTATTCAATGTTAATCCTCTTTGCATCCTTTGTCTGTCAAAATGAGACAGACTCACCTCTTCTTTGAACGTCTCTACTCCCTTACTATTCTAATGGCATGCATTCTTGGTAGCCACTTTTTTTGTATGGGTTGTAATCTATTTCATTCATTATAACAAGCTTATTCTTTTAATTGTGTTGTTATTAAGAAATTTTATCTACTTGTGATTCATATTTCTGCACACTTCTTATGGCTTAAGAGAAACAACAAGATCTTTAATGATTCTTGCACCTCCATTTATATCTGGTCGATAAAATTATTTTTTCCATTAAGTGGAAATAGCAAAAATAGAAATTCAAAAGTTTGATATCCTCTATCATTTTGAAACTTTACTTTTCTCTTAATTAATGAAGTTTGGTCTTGTGTTAAGCATTTCTACTGCATTATATTTAGATTTGAGATAATGTTATTCTTATTTTGGTTCCTTTCGTATTGCTAGATAAAAGCCTATGATTTTTAGCCTATTTTGAGTATTTCAGTTTAGTTGGATTTTTGCCCCCAATATTTTCACTATTATTGTCTTGAACACCCCTTTCCTGCTTGTTGGATTTCGATGGTTATCTTTTTTTTGTATCCACTGTTATAATGAAACAATTACAAAACTAGGATTTGGCCACCAGACTTTAAATTATTATTTTTTCTCTCCATCTTTATTATTTTGGCACTTTTATTTGGGTTTATATGATGGTACCCCACTTTAGGTTATACTATATTTCAGACTCAATTATCTATTATGATTTTTTTGGGTGGTTGGGTAGCTACACATTGTTTATTCACCGATGCTTATAGCTTTCTGGCTATTTTGTGATTCAAATCTATTTATGAATCTATGCTACACTACAATGGTTGCTTTCTTCTTGCCTTTTATGGGCTACTATGGAACATATGCTACATTTGGATATCTGGTCATTGGGATTTTGATTTTGTTGTTCTAACTTCTTATTTCTTTGGTCCTTCCATGTGAGCCCACTTCATGATATTGCAATTGAGACTAAGATACTATACTTAAAACTTAGTTATTCTCTTATAACATTGTTTTTTAATTTGAGCAATGAGGATATCCAATTGTGGCAAGCCATAACCAAATGTCTTAGAGAACATTTTCTTCTCAACCTTGAGATTGTTTTCAAATTGTGGCTTCTATTGCTCTTTGCCAAAAAAAAATTAGTTATACTAACTTATTTTACAAAAACTACTCTTACTGCTAACTCTTGATGTATTTCCTTCTTAACTTGCAAGCTCTCTAATCTTTTTTGCCTTGATTCACTTGAGCTCATATTTTGTGTTGTTTTATAGCACATTCTTATTTGACTATTTTTGGCCTTTTTGATTCTCATTTTCTATAGTTTTAATAATAGTTTTTGTTTTGTTTGGAGCCACAAGTGCAATAATATCTTTTCCTTATAGTGAAGTTGGCACGACCCTCATTTTACCCAAGAAAAAAAACTTCAGAGTTATTTTGTAAATTTAAGACTTTATATTTTATTGTTTGATTTGAAGGAAAATGATATTAATTTGAAATACGCTCGGTGGTAGTGGTGGTGTTGTGTGGTTGCCGACAACAACTACAATAGGTGACTGCATATAGTGACTAGTGGCTGGCGATTGCGTAAGGCTGTCAGAGGAAGGTGTTTGGTGGCATCAAGCAGAGGTAGGCTTGATGGTGTGTGCAACAAGAAGAAATATTACATCAGTAGTACGCACGTAAAAATAACTTGCGTAGCCAATCAAAACACGCCACAACATCTCGCGCGGTATAGCAAAAAAAAACGGCGCAGTAACACGGGGAATATTCCCTCCTGTGTTATTCATGTGTTATTGCGCGTTATTCATGTGTTATTGCGTGTTATTCATGTGTTATTGATGTGTTATTGTGCTATTATAACACCAAGAATATTTTCAAGATACAATAATACATGAATAACACACGATAACACTTGAATAACACGGGAAATATTCCCGACAGAGAAAAAAACGGCGCAGTAACACGGGGGAATATTCTCTCCCGTGTTATTCTTGTGTTATTGTGTTTTATTCATGTGTTATTCATGTGTTATTGTGTTATTATAACACCAGGAATATTCCCAGGATACAATAACACATGAATAACACACAGTAACACATGAATAACACGGGGAGGAATATTCCCCGTGTTACTGCGCCGTTTTTTTTCTGCGTCGCGCGGGATATTGTGGCGTAATTTCATTGGGTACGCACGTTCCTCTACGTGGGTAGTACTGATGTAATACTTTTTCGTGCAACAAAGGCTGCAATTTATAATTTATTTGAAAATTCCTCAAATTTAACGAAATTCAAATTCATCACGTTGGCTGCATAGCGAATTCCAAATCAATTACAATGCCTTGCAATTTAATCCAACCAAATCTCAAAATTTAGAAAATCCATACATTACATTTACTTTACACAAGAAATACACCAAACCAAATAGCCCCTCAGTTGAATGGTTATAATTTGAGCATGTAATCCCACCTGCCACGCTATAGTATGTAAAGAAAAGAAACCAACTAAGAGCTTTGCTGCTTCACTTATGATTAGCTTTGAGTGAACCCAATTTTTATTTGTTCGTGGTTGATTCATTTACAATTCATCTGAACAGAGTTGGCTCATGTTTGAAATGACTTATAAATATCATATTTGTGTCTGACTAGCTCATTTTGCTTATTTGTTTGCAGCTTGTCTTCAACTCAAATGATTTTAAAAAATAAATTTTAATATTTATAACAAAATAATTTACAAATGTTATAGCAACTATTAATTATTTAATTAATATGAACTAAAATGAGCCAAAAACAAAAGGTAAAACTTTATTCGAGTTAGGCTTGTTTATAAACCAAGCTTAAAATAATTCTTCGTGATTGGTTCACTTGTTTCAAGAACAAATCGAAAATGGATTATTTAGCGAACCCGAACAAGAATTATTCATTAAAAATATTAAGCTAAAAAATATCCGGATATTCTAAGTTAAAAATTAAGAAGTGTCTATATGTCTATGCCGAAGTCGAACTATTATGTATTTATATTTTTTGAACTACTATAAATTTATGTAAATCGACATCCTTTTACATGGGGTTGCTTGAAAAGAGGCTATCCTCGCAAAAATAAATAAATATTTGACGCCGTTTAAAAATACATACGAAACAAATTTAAAATATTTAAATTGAGGGCCATAAAGCATGATTTGTTGGAGCGTCAAGTGGGATCAAGAACATGATTTTCCGACTAAAATCAGCCGTCGTGTCCTTAATACACCATCAGTGGCAATTTTTAATATTTGATTTAGAGGATTTTACATACGAGAAAATTTTGCGTGCGTCTTACGTAGGCTACAGAGAGGATATTGGAGGTTATATCAGTATTATACCATTTATAACATCCCTATAACTAGCTATAACCTACCTGTAACTAATAAGTTCCACACTTCTATTTTCATATATTTGTAAGTTACATGTAAGAGATATAACGAGGATATAACCCTCAATACCTTTCCGTATAACCTACCCGACGTATGCAAAATTTTTTCCTTTACATACACAACACTCAAAATTTTTCTATTTGCCTATATATATCACATTAAAGCTTTCATAATTACAAATCTCATATAAAAAATAACACTCATTATCACCTTTTAATAGTCAAATTAATCTTTTCATCCATAAACAAAGTATTATGTGTATAAAAAAGAGAGGTATATCCATAATAATTATCAAAATTTCCCTTTAATTTAATATATATTGCTGTAATGTTAGCACCTTTAATAAAAACGAAAAAATAAAACATGAAGATTCACATATTTACCACACAAATTTTATTTATTTACACATCCAAAATCCAATTTTTGATATTTGAACTTATAACATGATAGATTCATAAAACTATAAACGAAAAGTTTTATTTCACTGTTAAGTTAATAAAAATTGTATTTTTAATGTAATATTAAAGATTAGTGATATGCATGTATTTTTAGATGTTAGATATGTAAATATAAGAATTGTGATACATACGTAAAATACTGCCAACATTTCTTATGGGCTATTCTAAATTGACTCGATGGGGAACAATAGTTACTGCTAGTTTTTATCCACTGTAAATCCTCTATTTTATTTTATTTAGCAGTAATTACAGCAAACCCTTCCTGTGAGCAACATACAAGCAGAGCATAACATAAAACATCCCAAAAAAGCCAGTTCTTATCACATCTAAGAGTTACTTTTTACATTTTTACCACCCAAATCTTTCATATCACATACAAAATACCATTATTTTAATTTTTAAATAGTGGAATTCAGCTTTTCATGCAGGATAAAATGGCATAAATCTAAGAAATTGAAATTCAAGTGTTTAAACATGTAAATACATAATAATTGAATGGTATGCATGTAAATCCTCCTTAAAATGAAAAAAAAACTGCATTTGCTAAGATTTCGACCAAATATTTCAGGAAAATAAAACAAAATCCTGCACAGTTACTTAAATAACACCTACTTTTCTGGTTCAGATATGAAACATTTCAAAACTTATTGATGGCAGGAGAATTCAGTATAATATATATATCGATCATTTAGAAAAGTGGGACTAAAAAATTCAAGCCACAAATTTGAATTTAAAAGCTTTAAATTCGTATAAATTCAACAGCATGAAAAGGCTTACCATCTCAACGGTCAAAAAACAGAACCAATACAACAGTACAATCTCAGCTTTATATATATTTCCACCCAATGTGCGAGTTTTTTTTCATGTCATCCGACAGAAATTTCCGCAAAATCTCATAAAACCAAGCGTGAGAAAATCCCCAAAAGCTGGAACCGGATAAGGATGACAGAAGCCAGTCAACAGGCACGAAATATCACCTCTCAGTATTAGCGGAAACCCTCTGCATTATCAAAGCCTCAGCTGTACGAATCGCTTCCGGGGCTCCAGTAATTGTTACCTTTCTGCAATGGGTATAATATATAAATATCATTTATATGAAGGCTTTAATGAAAATTAGAATATTACCTATCTGAAGTGCCAGACATGAAATCTCCTCTATCTGAAATTTTGATCTTGGCACCGCTAATCTGCAGAATACAGGCAAGTCTGTGACTTTGATTGTTTAAGATTCAAGCTGTTTTAGTATATTTTCAAATAATTTCATGCAACTAAGGAATAGAAGAAATGTGCCATAAGATAATAAAAGGAAATCATCAACGAAGATTATTGATCGTTCATACAAGTTGTTGAACAAGCTTGGAAAGAAATAGATAATGTTTTGGAGTTTCGGTGAAAAAGATGAGCAGACGTCAGTCATCACTCATCACACTAACAATATATTGTAAAATAGAACTTCAATTTATGGTTCTTCAATTATGATGTACCAACATTAATTACAAATAAGTGCGAAATATCCGACATGCACCGGACATTGACAAGCGTGCTACACGTGTTGGACACATGCCGCGAGTCCAATTAAAAAACAAAAAAAGAATTTTCACGCGAACATGTCCTAAAATGTTACATTTAAATTTTATAAATAGTAACAAAATTTATAATAAAATATCAGATTTTGATGATTTATGTTGTGCCAAGCGACTGATTTTTCTTTGAATGCAATATTCAAAATAAAATATTATTGATCATATTTTTAAGTTTTTATTAAATTTTGATTACTTGAGGTTGTTTGGGATCAATTTTTGCTTTGTCTTTTGTTTTTTAAAACAAAAAAATAAAGAAAACAAACAGAAAAAAACAATATTTCTCGATTTGTTTTTGTTTTATTTCTTAATTTATATTTAAACTAAACATTGTTGTTTTTAAAACACCCAAAAAACAAATAATGTGTTTTTATCTGTTCCTAAAACAAATTTTTTTTCTGCGACCAATCAGACCCCGACCTTGCCCTTGATATCCTCCGCTGAACTTCCCTCCCAACCTGGTTAGCACCACTCGCCCTCAACCTACCACACCATGCTCCACATATCAGTTACCTCCTGCTGCTTCTGCACCGCCAAATCCCTATTTTCGACGTCCTCTCTAGCGCCTGCCCTCCTCATCTCCCCCTCCCCAACCACGCTATCGATTTTTGCTGCTCCAAACGCCGCCTCTTCTCCCATGCATTTGAACTTTACAAGCTTATGCTGCACTCCATCGCCGGTCACCCCTCTCTTGAGACATTTTCCCTTCTCGCAGTTCTTGTCAATTGATTTGGCAAGCCCCCAATTTGCTACATCTATCTCTGTTCTGTCAGTTACAACTGGAGAGGACACTGTATCTGTCTGTATAAAGGAAGGCTTTTGGCTGGCACATGCATCTATTATACCAATAATGAATCACTTTGAGGATATCAACAGATTTTTTATTGTTGACTTGAGAGAAGCTTATTTGTGATTACTATCTTGAATTTGGCTTGTGTTTTAATTGCTCTGATGGAATAAGGAATACAAGGATGTCAGGGGGCCTTGATATCTTTCTAAATGTCAATTATGTCAATGAATTTTTGAAAAAATATAGTTTTATTTTTAAATATAAAATACTCAATCAAACATATTTATTTAAAAAAAAAAAGATAAATCATAACAGTATTAAACACGTTTTCTAAAAATAGAAAATATAAAATAAAGTTAAAACAAAACAAACTAAAAATAAAAATAAAAATAAAAATAGGAAACAAAAAGTAATCCTAAAAAGGGTCTTTTTTGTTGTATTTATTTTCACAATTTTTTAATTTTTTTCTACTATCTTGATTTATGAATAATATGACAATTAGTTATATTTTAGTCATTCTTAAATATCATTATTTTTTCATACTTATAATGTTCGGATATTTATTTATTTATTTCATGTTCATTTAACTTTTGTATACATATAGATTATTTTAAAAATTGATTATTATTATTAATATATACGGTGTCCTATATTTTCAAAAAATAGTCGCTTTCGTGTTGCCGTCTATGTATTGGTGCATCTTATTTCTTCAAAGAAACCTTTTTTTTTTTTTTCATGATACTCAAATTAGTAAGGCCAAACTATCCATCAAGAGAAACATTTATAGGCATATTGACATTTATTTTTGGCCTATATCATGTCCTTTAAGCAGACCTCTTCTAATAAAACATGTCACCAAAAAGATTACTAGAATGTTAACCACTTTGTTCTCACAAAAAACCGCCACAATAAACAAAAACTAAACAGAATATACTCATATGTTGCATGTTACATGAGGAAATCTAGAATGTAAAACTTAAAAGCACTAAAAAGATTTCATAGAAAGGAAATTACCAACCTGAGTAATTTCCATAATGTTTCTGCCTCCACGACCTACTACAGCTCCAATATGTTCATCTGCCACACCGAAGGTCACTGAACTTCCTTGGGCATCGGCGGTCCCCGCAGGTGACCTTGCAGAAGTTGCCCCCTGTTGGTGAAGTTAGAAAAGAATATCACTGTGTAATTAAATTAAGAATAGGAGCATCAACATACACGCCACCCAATACCTATGAAGCTCTATATCTAACACAAACTTTGATTTTTACATTAATACCACCCAAATCCTTCAAATCACATCAAAAATACCATTTTTTTTTTACTTTTAAAAAGTGAAATACACCTTTTCAATATAAGACAGCATATGTATGTAGAAGTAAAGTTTAGTGTTAGATATATGTAATTACATAGGAATTGAGTGGTATGTATGTAAATCTTCCTTAAGAATATCACGTGAGTCTAAACAAATTAAAATTAAAATCTAAATTAAACTATGGTAACAGATTTTTGTTAACATGAAGGAGACAACAGTAGCTGTAGAAGAAGCTTATCAAAATGTCAATGAAACGAAACAGTGTAACAGTACTTTATTATAATTTCATGTTAAACAGATCTACCAATGTGAGAAAGATATGACTTCCGCAAATACGTCCAGTTAATAAAAAAATGAATGAAATATTTTAAAACGTCGAGGAAACATAGGGAAATCTTTATTTGTAGGGAAGGGCGACCCAGACTTTTAGCTTGTTTGAGAGGATGTCAGGTGGATTTAAAGGAACCAAAGAAGGGCAGAGAAAACAAAAGTCACATAAAAGTAAGGATACTCAGCCATCCCCCCTCACTGTTTTTTTGTATGGTAAATAAGATATTATTTCATAAACCATACTAACATATTTCAAGACATATTGCAGCCAAATTCAATTATGCAATCAAATTTTGCCATATTTATAAAAAGGGACTATTGTAAGCATGAGAAGCCAAAGATTAATAGATTGAAAAATTATTCTTCTCAAGCAAGATTTACTCTTAAACGACACCCTAACCTGTCTGAAACTGTTCTTCCTCTGCAATTAACAAAGAACTCCATATCTACGAGTAGTTGCCTCCTACCGAGCGAAGAAAACAATCTTCCTAAAATCATACTAAGAATTCTACCCGATTACAAATAAGTTTAGAAATATAAAACACAAATTGAAGAATAAAGTCCTTTGTGAGTTTCACACTTCCTCTTCCTTCCACATATGAAAGAGAGTCATGTGTGGTTCTAGTTGCAACCTGATGCTTGTAAGAATGGAAGGACTGGAAAGCAATCATATCACATGTTATGTGATTTGATGCTCCAGGGTCTACTATCCAAGGTTGATTCTTCTAGTTGAGAGCAACAAGTGCAAATGGAAGACTATCTTGATGTGCTAGAAAGCTAGTAGAAAGCTCAAAAAATTCTCAGAAGCTTTTGAAGAGCTTCAAGTTGTTCCTTACTGAATAGAATATGTTCATGAGGTTTGTTTGCCTAATTGATGTTGTGTTTGTTTGATTTTTCCCATCACCTGACTTTATTGGGCTTCCAATCAGCAAGTTTCCCATAAATTTTCAAGCACTTCTCCTTCAGATGACCAAGCTTATTGCAATGTTCACACCACGGTCTGTTCTTCTTTGATTTATTGTCCTGAGATGATTTGTGTGTATGAAAGCCAAGTTGTCAACATTTTATCCAACAGAATTATCTTTCATCATGAGTTTGCTCATGTTCTATCCCTTGGTACTTCAACAAAGACTTCACAAATTGAGGGAAGAGTTTTGGTCCCAATGATTCTTCCTCTGACTTCAACTAGTTTTTTGTTGAGCCCTAGAAGGAACTTGAAGGTCCTTTTTTGTTCAACAATGGCTTTGTAAAAAGAAGAATCTTGTGAGCACCTATATGCGTATGTTTCATATATATCTAGTTGGAGCAAATATTTGAAGAGAGTGTTGAAGTGTTGAGTAACAATCAACACACCATGTCGCGAGTGTTGTAATTTAATTTCAATCTCAAAAAACTCAGAAGTGTTGTCAACACTTGAATAGGTTTCCCTTGTGGCATTCCATATTTCTTTTGTCATTTTATACAAAACTAAATTTTGTCCAATTTCTATGGTTATGTAGTTGGCAAGACAAGATATAACCATGTAATCCTCAATCTTTTATCGCCGATGTTTATGATCAGTAATTTTTTTGTGCAGGATTTTTCTCGATGAGTTGATCTTCTCCTTTACCACAAATGTACATAAAGACTGATCGAGAACATTGGAGAAAATTAGTGTCATGCAGCTTGCGATTGGTGATGCGAGATAAGATTTCAAATGTTGTAGAACCCAAAATCCTAGGTCCAAATTCAGAAATAACTTCTAAAGACAAAGAAGCAGCTTTTATGTTATATTTGTTCGTCATGATGAGTCGTTTTTAGGAGCTTTGACAGAGATTTCCACAAGATAAGCTGTCAGGCATCAATGCGGGATTCCAACTAGATTAAAAAACTGCATGTCAGTGACTCAGAATTGCTACTTGAAAAGAAAATTGTATGTCGTTAGCACAAGATTTCCAGAAGAGAGAGATTATTTGCCAAAAACACAAGATTTCCATTAGATAAGAAAATTCAAACCGAATAACGACTATAGGGAAGCAGCCGTAATCGCATCCTGTAGGGAAGGCCCGATTAGGATTTCCACTGAATCCAACCGAATAGCGACTAGAAGGAGACCCGCAAGAGAATTGTGCCCGGAAGGAGTCACACATAGGAATTGCTTCTAGAATCGTGCCTGAGAATCTAGGGCTCTAGCATAGCTGCAAGGAGAGGCCCGACAATAATAGCAGAGGAATTTAGGCTAGTTGGAGGAATTTCAAATGCTATAGGGAAGATTCCAAATATAGAGAGGCCTTGACGGCTGAAAGAAGGGCTAAAGTTTGTTTCTTTGCTCTGATACCATGTAGGCTTTAAGACAAACTTTCTTAGAGGAAAAAACTCTTTAATTTCTCACTAAAAAAATAACTAATGTAAATAGAAGTTAAAGTAAACCTCTTACAATTAGAGGAAAATTCAAAACATAATAAACAGAAAGAAATAAAACACAATACTGAATAATTAAGGGAGAATAATTTCTCCCCGCATATGTAACGACGGATTCATGGTTTCCTCAATGAACCTTACTTGGACAACCTTAGAGTTTGCCCAACAACCATGTGGTATTAGTTAATTAATCTTAGGGCATACTGTTCAACGAAGCCTTGGTGTGCTCGATGCCCATCTATAACTTCTTGGTCTGGCAAACCAAAAGGCCTAGCCTTCTCAATGGGTTTGGGCGACAACCCCACAACTCAAACCAACTTGGTACGACTAAACAAACTTTAAGTTGTGACATAAAACCGATGCAATAATAGAAGACATCAAACTATTCATAAGATCGGAATTTTCCAAAGAATATCTAAAAATGATATGAACTCTAAAATGTTATGCAATACAGCTACCATCTACTAATAATAACTAAAACTAGTTGGTTAGCTCAAAATCAAGAAACGGTTTTTATGAAATGCCATCGGGAAAATTCCCATAGAGTTATCAAATCAAATTGTGTATGATACATGGACACGCATCACACGGGAGGTAAGCAACTGGCACTCTTTTTTCATAGGATATTCATTCTCCAACCAAAATAAAATAAAATTAGGAAATGACTGCCCACAAACAAGGTAATGAAGGAATTCTCAAAAATGTCAAAAAATCAGATAGCAAGCATCATTTATGCTTAAAAATTGATGGATAAAAAGAATAAGGACATGACAAAAAATAATATTTGATGTCCTATAAATAAAATCCATACCCGTTAATTAAAAAACAAATGCACATTTAAACAAATTAATTTTATGTTCTGAGAAACAGGCGTCCAATCCTAGATCTTTGGCGATGAGATATCTATATCTAATATGTTCAATGATCAACATTGCACTGGAGATGAAATATCTATATCTAATATGTTCAATTATCAACATGACATTCCAAGTATTATAAAGAATCAGTGAAAACAGGGTAATATAAATGCACATGTACTTAAAGTTCCAAGATTGCAAATCTCACTTCTGAACTTTTCAATTAAAACAAAGAGTTCAACTCACATTAGAATACAAAGTTTGTGGTTTTAGAGCACAAAAACAACAAAGCAAGATAAACTATGTTATTATCCATCCTTGTTAAACAGCAATTGACTGTTTAATACAGTAAAATAAACCCCTCTACGTCAGTTTAAAAAGTCTTCATAATTCTTCTAATCAGTCCTCACGCAAGATAATTTCTGCTGTATTATGGAATTCATGTCAGAAGGAATCTAGGAACATGGCTAATTAATAACATAGATCAACCAAAAAGGCCTTGTGGCCACTACTTCAAATATCTAAATTTTCAGTTATTTAGATTAATAACAGGGTTTAAAGCCGGTAGGTAAGATGAATGCAAATGTAATTCATTTTGAAGTTCCTAGGGTCACCAGTATAACTTGGACAAATTGGGGTGGGATAAATGCTAAATAACTCGTCATCATTCACATGTAATAAACATGAAAATTTCATAATTATGAAAGATAGAATATTAAAACCTGAAATTCATATATTTTACTAATCACATATGCGCAGCAGGAGGAAAGGCAGAAAATTTCATATTAGAACATGCAATTCATATATCTAACCTTGGAACCAGTGTGTCTTCCTCCAATGCCATTAGGCCCGTAATTTGTTGCATTATAAGACATAGAAGGTATCACGTAGCCAACAGGAGCAGCGGGGAAGGCAGAAAAATTTGCCCCTGACGTTGAATTTTAAAGAAAAAAAGTTCAGACAATCTGACTTGAAAAGGTTAAGCCAAAAAGACTAGCACAAAAATGTGGATCTCGTAAATTTAAACAGACTTCGTAGCAAAATTCTACCAAATATTTTTAAATAGCAGACAGAAACATAGAAACAAGACAATGCACTTGCATGGTTATGACTTGAAAAGAAAAAACTAGCACCGGTTAGATGTTGAAGTACAAAAAGTAGTAATAAGATATTCCATGTCAAATTGCAAGCAGCGGTAGATGTGTGGACTGGTTATTTTTCATTGCAATAAATGGGCAAGACTAGCTGATACTGAAGATAACCTAAAATCACGATAGAAAGGCAGATTTTTATTATTCAAAACAACAGGGTTACAAAAAAGACTCAAAAAGATTAGAAAACACAACAAAACACCAAGATCCCGCAAGAGCCGGATAAGACATCCATGGACAGCGACGAGAACTGACGGGATAATTGACAGTAGATGGGATGGGAGAAGGCTAGGGTCTTGTTAGTGGCTGTGAGTGGGAGGGTTTTGCGGTTGGTTAATAGCAGAGGAGAGTGGGCCTGGTTATGGGGGAGCCCGGGAGGTAGGAATTGCAGGTGGGAGAATGGTAGGCCTGGAGGGGTGCAGCAGATGCAGCAGGAGTAATGTAGTGCGTGGAAAGTGCGGCAGGCTGGTGGAGCAGGTTACGGCAGATCCCGGGCTGGAAAGGGGACTAGATGGTTGGAGGAGAGCGGTAGGGAATGTGGGCGACACAGGGAAAGCTGCAGGGTGGTTATGGCCGAGAGAGGGAAGTAAGTTTTGGTGAACCGGCGGTCAGCAGGAGGAGGGGCTGGAGGCTGGAATCAAGGAAGAGGGACTGCGGATGGAGAGTGGAGGAAGGATAACTATCCCTTTCGGATCGAATTATAGACGGAGCGCCCCTCAAACCCTTGAAGAAGATCACCATCTCGGACGAGTTATAACTGGAACACCTACGTAGAGAAAACAACAATCTTCGACAAGCAGGACAGAAATCTGAAATCAAGAAGGCAAAAACTGAACCCTAAAATAATAAACAACATATTTATAATAAGATAGGACAAAAGGGGGAAGGGGTGGTATTTCTCACCCAATAGCAGCCGGCCGGTCTAGCCTCCCTGCTGGACTGGTCCCTTGGCCGAACCAACTGGTTCAGCCATAAAAGTCCAGCGTCACTAGCACTCACAATTTAAGAGGTTTACAATAATAGATTCAAGGAAAATGATGGTTTAAATTGTGAATGGTTAAGAACCTTTCTAATATGCCCAGAAGCAGCCCGGAACATCAGAAAAACTGCATGAAAACTGATGTTTGCATTTGCAGAAGTAATATATATGGTGTCAAATAAAAAAAAAAAGAAACTTGAAGAATAGCGAAAAATAAGTGATGCAAGATATAACAGTCTAGAGTTTCCACGAAAATCGCGCAAAATCACACACAACAAATTGAGGTTCAATAACTATGAATAAACAAATATTGCATTTCCTGATGAAACCAGAAAAAAGAGAAATATATGTCAACTACACATTTAATTAACAGCTTCAGCCGAAGAAAAATCTTTGAAAAAAAATGAAAAATGTAACAAAACACAATTTAATCAAGACTCATACAACAATTAAAAAAATACCAATCACAATATATTTGACCAAAATCAATTTCACTTGCCAATGAATCACAAAATATAAAAACAAAAAGTAACAAAAAAACACCAAATTAGAGATTTAAGCTTCACATCAGCACAAAAAAAAAAGAAAAAAGAAAATAAATAGCTTCCCCTAAAATTATCAATAAAAACTTGCACAACATTCTAAAATTTATATCCAACCATTCCAAAAACTTGACATAAAAATTTCTTTAATCAATAGTTCTTTGTCCATGCCTCGAAACTTCTAAATAGTTATACAAAATAAATTAGAATAAATCGTCAGCCCAAAGAGTTGAAAGTTCACTGGCAAAATAAGAAACGCAATTTGTGAGTCCATCTTAAGTAACAATTATATGCAACATTTTGGGATGGAACCGACATCCAAAGAAATACTCAGAAGTTTGAATCACAAGGGTTGCAAGGTGAGCAAAATAGCAAATTACAACTGAAAACTTCCTAAAAGAACTTTGCTGCAAATCATAATCAGCAAACAATAGAATAAAATGACAAATGACAAATGATAACAAATGAGATAAAAATCATGAAAGCAATTCGTTGAAGCACATATGCATTTCCACATTTGGTTTACTCAGGATACTCGAGTAACAAATCGGATTATCAATCAAATTCTTTGAATGCTATGATTTGAATCTCTTTCACATCTATTAATTGTGGTATGTCCATGAAGACTACCAAAAAATCATGATTGGATATACCACCATTCATCCAACTACTCCCCATTAATTTAATTCAAACATAAATATCAACTCTAAGCCTAAAACTTGAGAACCTCAGAACACAAGAGTACTATTTAGCTAGTAAAAGCGGTAATCAGCATAGAAAGCCTCGACATCTGGTCTAAAAAAACTTGATCTAACATTAGAAGAAATATGGTTAACTAAACCTAATCTATCCGAAGTAAAACAGTCTTTTCACAAGACTGAGGACGCTTGCGGGAAAGAGAGTGGCCTATTTTTTGAACTATCAAAATAGCATAAAAATAAATCTCCAATCATGGTCAAATAGAATGATCTAGCATTTAATGAATCTCATCATCTCATCCCTTTCAGATATAGTTGTGCAATCCATCCATTGAATTAGTCTGCCTCAAATTCATGAAATATGCAAGTTCCAAATTCTATCTATAACAGTTCAAACCCTATTAAGTCCCTATCTCAATCTAGGAAACCCTATCACAAAATCTATATACCATCCCACTTCTTCTCATAAATAGACAATGTCTACAGTAGAATACTCAATTGTTATTGCATAACTTTCACTATCTAATGAAAATCATAACCTCTGCAGCATTTTCTTCAATCCAAGCCACCAAAACATCATCATCAAGTGTTTATATATCTGACTGCTAGTAGTGTGAACGCTATAATCCGCATGAGCCTGTAAAATCTCCTTTCACCAACCCAAATAATTGATAACCCATAAACAACCTCCACATCTTACTATGCCACAGTCATCAACAGTTACTTATGCTCACTTTCTTGGCTTGGCTAGATGAGTCAATTTCAGGTATTTTTAGTCATTTTCTAAGCTCTCCAAATCCTCTCCTATGAGGTTAATTGAAAAGTCATGTGAGATAAATAGCCTTCATGCTAGGGGTGTAAAGAATTGAGTCAAGCTCGAGCTACAATCGACTTGAGCTTGTTCTTGATTAATTAATAGTCTCGAGCTTAATATCATGAGTTCAAGCTAGTTCATTTACTATAAGTTTCAAAAAGCATTTTTGGGGTGTACTCAAGGCGTGCCCTGGGGCGGAGCGTAAGGTCTTCCGCACTAAGTCCATGAGGGGGGCGTATACACACACGGGGCTTATGCCCGGGAAGTATTGGAGCACAAAACGCGCTCACAGAGCATACACCCAACCTCCCATTTGAATAAAAAGGGATTGAAAATACCACATTCTAAATACTTATTCGATTTGAGCCGCACGCCGTCATCCACTATTAAACCCAACCCAACCCAACCAAGCCCGCAGTTTGAACTCGATTTCTCCTTCTTCTTCCTTCCACTCCTCCGCACAGTAACTGTGCACTTACATCCTTCTTCTTGCTTCGACTTCGCATCATCCGCATCATCCTCTTCTCTCACATGCAAGCTCTCGCGCGCAGGGTTGGACAGGGCTTCTCTGCATTGTCTTCTCCCGCACTTGCCCGCATTTTCTCACTCGCACTCCCGCTACATCGTCTTCTCCTGTTCTCGCCAGAAGTTTGTGATGTTTTATGCTACTATATTTGTGGCTACTGTAGTATAGAAAGTAGAAACATTGAAATTATGTGTCTTTAATTTATCATTTTCTTGTAACACATTTCTTTCGTTACTATAATAATTGTGTTGCATTTGTTTATAATCTCACTATAGCTGCTACAATGAACCGCAATTTTTTTTCTTTCATGTTAAAATTTTGCTAAAGATCACTCTAGCTACAATATATCACAATTTTGTTTTTCCTGTATGCAATTTGCTAGAGGTGGATTTGATCTTTTTTCTTTTTAATGTGTTAAGTTAGTTATTAACTACCAGTAATGGAAGAGAAGGATTGTGTGGCCGGCAGTAGCCAAACTAGCAAGAAAGACTTTGCATGGCAATATACAACAAGCATGCCCAATAAAAAATAATTTCGATGGCAGTTTTGCATTTCAGTGTGTAGTGAAACAATAAACAGGATCAAACAACATCTTGCAGACACACACAAGGGCATTAAGCCATGTACTAAAGTCCCTACTGAAGTTCAAGAGAAATGTAAGAAAGCATTAGAAGAAGAAACAAAAGTTAAAGCACAACGTGACAGTGTCTTCAATGATATTAGAAGCAATGCAACAAATATTGGTGAAGATCAAAATGCTACAAACTCATCATTAGTTGACTCATACTATAGGCCACCTAGAGTTAGAGGTCCAATGGATTCTTTCACCACAACACAAGCAAGAAATTCAACTCTAAATTCTAAGTGGAAAAAAGATGAAAATAAAGAAGCATGTAGGACAATTGGTTGTTCTGTTACTCAGCCGAATTGCAGTTTAATGTTGCCAATGACCCATATTACATGCCTATGTTTGAAGCGGTCGCTAATTTTGGATCCGGTATTACTCCGTCTATAATGCATGAAATGAGAATTTGAATACTCAAAGATGAGGTTACTACAATCAATAAGATGTTAGATGAGCGTAAAAAGGTATGGAGTAAATATTGGTGTTATATTATGTCATACAGTTGAACAGATGAAACTTTGATTAATTTTCTTGTGTACAGTCCGACTGGGACTTTTTTTCTTAAATCTGTGAATGTTTCTAATGCTATAAAAACTAGTGATTTACAATTCACTTATTTGGATGACGTGATCGAGGAAATGGGAGAAAAAATATGTTGCAAATTATAACAGATAATGGGTCAAGTTATGTGAATGTGAGTAAAAAAACAAGGAGAGAAGACTATTTAATGGACATCATGTGCAGCACATTGTATTGACATAATGTTAGAAGACATTGAAAAGTTGAAGATTCATGAGAGCATACTTGCAAAAGCAAAACAAGTTGTAAAATTTATTTATGGGCATACATGGGTTCTAGGCTTGATGAGATCTTTTACAAACGAAAGGGAACTTGTTCGTCCAAACATCACACGGTTTGCTACGACATAGTTGACCCTTCAAAGCATTTACAAATAGAGGCAACCACTTCAGACAATGTTCTCGTCAGAAGCTTGGTGTTCTAGTCAATGAGCAAAAAAGATGAAAGGTATAAAAGCTCGAGTTGTTATTTTGTTTGATCCACATTTTTTGGGTCATTTTGCTTATTGTATCAAAAGTGCTATGTTGCTTGTAAATGTTCTAAGAGAGGTTGACTCAGAAGAAAGGTCAGTCATAGGTTATATTTATGAGTTAATGGATTCAACAAAAGAAAAAATTGTTTTTAAGTGTGGGCATAATGAAAAGATGGACTTATTTGGAAAAAAAATTGATGAAATATGGTAAGTCTAATCTCATAAACGAGTAATGCAGCTGGTTATTATTTAAACCCTCAATTTCGCTTTAAGGATAATTTTTCTAATGATGATGAGGTAAAAGAAGGGCTAATTGCTTGTATGAACTGGACTTGTATGATAACTTACTATGAGAGTTTTGGAATAGAGCTGCTATGGATTCAAGAAAGTTGAGATCTCTTGTTGATTGGTGGATGAGATTTGGTGGGAAAACATCTAAGTTAACGAATTTTGAGATTCGAGTTCTTAGCCTCACATGCAGTTCATCAGGTTGTTAAAGAAATTAGAACACTTTTGAATCGATAATATTTTTTTATTTCTTCAAAGTTAAAATTATTACTATTTGCTTTCATAATCACCTCTTAAAAATAATATTCTTTTAACTTGGATTCATACCAAAAAAATATGAAATAAGGAACAAATAAGTTTCATATTTACATTAAATTATTCTTTACATGAATAAGCATTCTTAATTTCTTATAGCAAAAATATCCTAAATATTTATGAGTCTTTTTGTTTGTGGATATAATTTAGGCAACAATGATAATGAGAAATAAATTATGAATGCACCAGAGATTGAGTATGATGATGACTTCAATAAAGTAGACAAGGAATGCAGAGAATATGAATGACATAATTGCAATTTGTATACAACTATTAGTGAAGAAGAAGATTTTGATGATGAGTTTGAAGAATGAATAACCTTTAAGGATTGAAATCAAATGATCGTAAATTTATTTTTTTGGGCCAAACATCTTTACTAATATTTAGATGTTTCTATTTTTTTTGTGGATTTTTACTAGTATCATGAAGATTCTAATCCTAAAAGACTTGTTTTGTTTGTGTTTAATTTTTTTATTATGAACAAATAGTTTATTTTTTCATTTATATATATATATAGTTAGTTAGTTAGTTAGTTAATACTATGGGGGCTTACACTCAACACTTTCAGGCTTACGCCTCGCTCATAACAGCTAAAATGCCCCGCCTAATGCCCAAGCCTTTTAAAACATTGTTTATTATTAAAAGAAAAAAATGATTCAAACTGTTATTAAAATAAAGTGACAAAAAGAATAAATAATCAAAAAATAAATAATAAGAAACCACTTAATATAAGAAGATAAGATATAATTTTTAAATACTTTTAAAAAATTTATTGCTAAATTATTGAATTGTATTTTATTATTAAGTGTAATTTTATAATAATATTTTTTAACACAAGCCGGTTCACAAATTGACGAGTAACGTGAGCCTAAGCCATCACTCGAGTTGGCTTAGCTCACTCACAAAATTAATTCATTCATATAAACTAATATTACTACACCTAACTATAGTTTTTCTATATCCCAAATGAATGCTGACTAATTACTAATCATCCAGTTATTATTTCAATGGACTTATTGCACAATGCATCTACCATAAATTTGACCTTAAATATCGACAATCAATTTAAGACAATAAGTTCAAATCATCATGGATAAAATAAATTTTAAACACTCATAATCAACATAAACCTCTTATCATACAAGAAGTGCCTTTAAATCTTCAAATACAAATACAATGATGGTAAATTCTAGATCAAGTATATGACAGCTCTTCCCATGTTACTTTAAATATCAAGAAGCATATGTACAAGTTGCATCATATCACAACTCGGTCATAATAAGAAGCATCACTAAATATTTAGACATCTTTAGCCCTAATTAGAATAGTCAGACTCCGTGCTAACATCAAACAATTCTTCAACTGATGGAAATTAAGTTTATTGTTTGTGATTCAGCTAAATTGCACGATCATCTAAGTTAATCTAGACAATGGTAACATAATTTTAGAAATATCTTTCGACATACTTCTTGTAGTAGACTGTCAACTTCAAGTTGGCAGTTGAACTTCAAATCAATTTCAAGTTAGCGGGTTGAATTTGGATCATTTTTTGGGTTGGCGGGGCAACCCAAATCATCTAAAAAATTAAATAAGTTCGGTATTCGACAAATGTAGAATTGCAGATCAACTATTAACTGAGAACTTAGGTTTTGTTGGTAGGTATCAGGGTGAATTTTTGTGAACGTAGAAAGGTTTGATTTTGAAAATTAAGGGTTTAGACTATAGGCGGACGATGTTGGACATAATAAGTTGGGTTATTCAGAATTTTTATTTAAGGCAAAGACGACAAAATCCTAAAATCTAGGACTCATATGGCTCTGATACCAGATGATATCACTCTAGAGCTCTTAAAAAGAGTTTGTGATACCGAAGTTTACCCAAACCACAACGCAAGAAACGAAATTAATAATAATTTAAACAAACAATTACAACGATGATTCAAGAAAAAAAGGAAAAGACAGCATAAATCAAAGCACAGAACAAACATTACAAAAAAGACTCCACAATTAAAGTAACACAAGCCCGATGAGGAGAGAGTCCGAAGAGGGAGTGCTAGAACGGTGATCGGGGAGGACAAGAAGGGGACTATGGTACTGTGCAGGGTGGCTGCAGAGAACAGTCGGCAACCTGGAAGGGCAGTAGAGAGGTCAAGGGGGGCTGGCAGCAACTTGGAACAATAGTGAGGTTGTAGGGGAGCAACCTGGAACAATAGTGAGGTTGTAGGGGAGCAACCTGGAACAATAGTGAGGTTGTAGGGGAGCAACCTGGAACAATAGTGAGGTTGTAGGGGAGCAACCTGGAACAATAGTGATACTGTAGGGGGTGGGGGGGGGGGGGGGGGCACTCCTGAGACTCAAGCATTATCTAGATCAAGCAGAGATTTGTCATAGGGTCGTTGAGAGGGTGGACAACAGCGGGAAGGGCGGAAGGATAAATAATTATCTAGGAGGGGTCGAGATACAGTTGAAGCCCCACTCGAACAAGTGGAAACGATCACCACCTCAGACATGGGACAGCCAGGGCAGTACGTTGACGTCAAATAAGCCCTCAAGAGAGAAAACACTCAAACAAATTGAATTCAGATTTCATAAAAAAACCAAGACCCTTGCCCTAGATCTAAGAACTCCTATTTATAAAAGACTTGATTCAATTTTAGAAAATATTAAAATAAGAAAGGAATAATATCAGATTTCAAAATTTAGGCAAATCTTTAAAAATAGAGAAAGAAATAAAATCAATTTTCAGATTTTGAAGAATAAAATCAGGATTTAAAGTTTTAGGAAAGGTTTTAAATTAGAAGCTTTTAGGAAAGCTTTTAAATTAGGAGTTGGAAAAAGCTTCCCCTATTTTTAAATTAGATTTCAATTTTAGGGAAGGTTTTAAAATAGGTGGGTGCCAAGAAGAAAAATAAGAGAAAGAAAAAGGGAAAGGAGGAAAAAAGAAAAGAGAGAAGATGAAGGAGGGGGAAGCAGCCCTCCTTCCTTGAGGACCAGCCGGTCCTCTCCTAAGCCCCGCGTCAATTCGAGAAACGAATTTAGCGAGGAGGTGACTATGAAATAATAAGGGGATGATAATATAGATGGTCGATGTCGCTTGGAGGGAGAGACAAATGATGCTCAAAGGATATCTTGACTGAAAACAACGAAAAAATTAACAAAACGGCATGGTAAAAAGTTTTACTACATGTTCCTGCACAAGCTACAGATATGCCACACTTACAAGAGAAAAATGATACATGTTCCTACACGGGGTAAAAATCATAGATACAACACAGAAGGTGGGTGGAATTAATTATATTAAATTATTAATTGTTTCGACCTCTTTATTTTGGGGATTTATTTGAATTAGAGGCAGCTGCTCCCAGAGATTTAATAAAAAATATATATAAAAACAAAAAAGGGGAACTGGTAACAAAAAGGAGAAGGTGCTTTGTTATGAGGGGATCGATTCCTCTTTTGTCGGTTTGGCCTGTGCACGAGACCCAACTAAAGCCCTCTGATCCTCCCCATAAAGAGACTGCAACCTTCTCATAATACAGTCACATATACGCTAGCCAGAAAACAAACGACAAGAACGTCCGAAATTCCCTTTCTCACCGGTATGCCTCGCCAAATCCTTTCTTCTCTGCGCCAGAAACACCTTGCCTGCTTTTCATGCCCGAGTCCATATCGGCACAGTCACAATTGAATCTAAGTCACAGAAAAAATTACGGGATCATGACGCATAGAGCTCTTCAAAACTCCTTCCCTCCTGCCGTAATCCATCACCAGTTCTCCTTTCCTGCCAGAAATCCTCGCCTGCCATACTTGTGCCGAGAAAGCAACAATGGGATCGCCGATATACAGAGACCAGAGCTCACTCCTGTTGAGACCCAAAGCCGCCACATCTACCTTTTCATTTGGATTGCAGCGCACGAAAATCTCACAACTCTGGCGGGATTCTTCCTTGTGATCATAAAAATAAGAGGTGTAAAGAGAGGAGAAATGGGAGAATGAGAAAATTGTATGGAAGAATGAGCTTATGTTATTTTAATGTAGTATAACTGAAAACCTACTCGTGTCTTGTATATCGAAAGATTAGAAGTTATTTCTCAGTCGCAGTGTCATGTGACACTGAACAACACAAACAAAAGCCCCGATACAGGACCCTAACTGAGGACAATGCCGGCGATTTTAGTTTTACAAATGTTCTTAAAAAAAAAGATTTATTTGAACTTAAAATGATGTCAAAATAGAAATAAAAGAAAATACAAATTGTAATTTAAAAGTTTCTGATTCGATTATTTGAATGTGATCAAATAAAAATAAATGTCCTGATTTAAATGAATGTTTATGTGATCTATTTAAATACATAAATTGGAGGGGGTAAGCTTAAATTTGATATACAGTATCATAAATTGGAGGGGATAAGCTTGTAAGCTTGACTAAAATATGAATATATAATTGGAGAGGCTAAGCTTAAATGATGCCGAAGAAGAAAGCTGAAACCACAAAATTCAACTATTATTAATTAAAAAAGAGGGTTAAAGCACACACAAGCTAGAAATAACATCACCAAAACACAAACACACACCTTGGGAAGATGGGGTAGCAGTTGAGCAACAGAGAAGCAGTTGGGACGAATGGCTGGAAGAAAGAGTGGAGGGGAAAAAGCTAGACAACAAGTTACTAAAATAAAAACGGGGCCGGCAACGCAGGGGGAAACGGTTGGGGATAACCAGTGGCTAGGGGAAGTAGAAGAGACGGAGTAGGGAAGAAAAAGGGGAGATACAATCGCCAGCTTGGAGTAGGATACAACCGAAGCATCGCCACCTCCTCGGATACAGCCGGAGCACCGCCACCTCCTCGGATACAGCCCTAGAATAGGGAAAAAGATTTCACAAAGAAAATTTGAAATTAACTCACAGCCAAACACTACCTAAACACTTAGCAAACCGGCATACATATAAACATAGTTGGAAACAAGAAAGGAAAGAAGAGGAGGAAAAAGAAAGAAACGAAAAACCCCTACAAAGAAAGGGGTGGGAATACTCAGAATAGTCATTAAACTGCTTCCATGAGAAGAAGCAGAAAAGGAAGTGAAAGAGAAGTGCGGGAGGTCGCTCGCCTAGTCAGAAGCATCGCCCGGGCCTCTCAGCACGGGTATCACCCTGAACCGTCCTCCAATCGGACCGGTCGGGCCAGTTCACTGCTCCCGCTCGCCTGAAATCCCTCACACTCCCGCTGCCTGCCCGCGAGGGATTGTTCCGCACTCGCGCCAATCTCAGAGTGTTGGGGAAGCTTTGACATAATTAATTGAAGCATCTGTCGGCACAGACGATGAGAGAGTTGTTGTAATCTCACGGAACGGACGGATTCTCGGCTGTAGTTCTAGTAGGTCGATCCCGTAGGCATTGTTGTTTCAAAGCACATTCTGATAAAATAGGTATCCATCCGCTGTTGGCACAACCTGAGAGGGAGTAGTCCTCGCAATGCAACTCTCATACCCTTACATTTGAAATCTTTTCTTTCTATTTCTCGTGCCTAGCATGCGGTGGTTGAATAACAAGATTGTAAGGAGGACTCAATTCGGGGATAAAATCTATGTAAGTCTATGTCGCTCTCACTATCAGCCCCTCAAGGGAGCATCTTCTTCAATGACAGGACCTGAATCCCATTGAAAAATTTTTGTCATCTAATTCCATAGGTTCACTATCTGGGGGGGGGGGTTCATTTTCTCACTTCTAGACAAATGACAAGTTGCTCCATGCTAAATTGAAAATAACCGCTGAATAACTCCACATGTTGTCCTCGACATGACACCTATTAACCTCATTTTTTATATGCAGAACCTCCCTTTTTTTGCATGCTCTGGGAGGGGGCTATAAATCTAAAATATCAGCAATGCTCTTATCTGTGATGGCCTTGCATCAGTGGTCGGCTTCTCAAACTCATGCCCTTTTTGGACATCCCAAGTCCGCCCTACTAGTGTTCCTTTTACACTAGCTCGAGGTACCACCACTTTATATTCTGCACGAATGTCCATTACACAAGATCACTACTTTCTAGAATGACTATTGTTAATCAACTAAAATCTCTCTCTCGGGTCCACTGGTGACATCTCTTCCTCTCTAGCTGCAAGTGGAAAATCCTCCCAAAAGTTTTCAACTTCTTCAGTATCAACAATGCACTGCCCAATTTTTCAATAACACCGTGCTCAGTGAAACAGACATCTCCCTTGGTGCATTCTAATTCCACATGCCCAAATTTGTGTCACTTACTGGCCGTGACAGATTTAGGGACGTGGTATGGTCTCCCCTATTATCTACTCTGAGTCAGTTTGTCCTCTGTCGGGATCGTCTTAAATGTTCCTCTGTGCAATCTGGTCGTAAGATCCCGAGGCTGACCCCTATCTATAAGATGTGAGGGTCACTCGGTGGTGTTGTCCCTCCACTTCTGAAGAGAGAGTCTGAAGTTTTCATCTACAATAAGCTGGTATAAACTAGTATTTTGTCTCCCGTTGCATCCTTAGATTCTCCCGTTGTCCTCTCCGACTCTACTGATCACGATCCACTGGCAACCACCCTCCCATTGAGTTTCATACTAAATGTCCATCCTCCATAGCTGAAGTCAACGAATCTCTCATCATATCTCCTCCCGGGTAGACTCGAGCAAGTATTTCATTAGGCATTGCTAAAGTTTAAGAATAAGAAAGAAAAATTTTAGTGGAGTTAGGGTTTGGGTTGTGGAAAGCATATTCGGTGGTGGGAAAGAAAGTTTTGGTTTATAGTGGCCACTAGGAAACCCTAGGATGGGACTAGGATTAGGCTAGCCCCGATACCAAATGATACCATAGGAGAAAGCCAAAACAAAAAAAATTCAACTTTTATTAATAGGGAGAGAGGATTACAACACATACAAATTGGAAATAACATCACCACAACAAAAACGACGCAAACGGAGACCTCGAGAGTGTATCCCAAGGGTGATTGAGGTTGGTGGGAAGGAGGGGTAGCAGCTAGGAGGAACGTAACAACAGTTGGGACGGCTGACTTCTAGGAAGAGTGTAGGGGAAAACGCTGGACAGCAAGTTACTGCAACAGAAACAAGGTCAGCGGCGCAGGGGGAAGCGGTTGGGGATAGCCGAAAGCTAAGGGAAATGGAGGAAACGAAGTAGAGAAGATAGAAGGGGAGATACAATAACCACATCAGAGTAGGATACAGTCGGAGCACTACCACCTCCTCGGATACGGACCATAGAACAGGGAAAAAGATTCCACACAGGAAATTTGAAATCAATTCACAGCCAAAACACCCCAAACTCTTAGCAAACTAGCATACATATAACCCTAGAAGACGAGAAACAAGAAAGGAAAGAAGAGGAGAAAGGAAAGTGGAAGAAAAGAAAACTGCAAAAGAAAGAGGTGGGAATATTTAGAATAGCCATTAAAATACTTCCATGTGAACAAGCAGAAGAATTAAAAAGAAAGAGAAGCACGTGAGGCCACCAGTCCAATTAGAAGCATCGTCGGGCTGCTCGGCCAGGTGATCACCATGGACTGGCACCCAATTGGACCGATCGGGTCGTTCCACTGCTCCCACTTGCCCGGAAGCCCTCCAACTCCTGCTTCCTGCCCGTGCAAGATTGTTTCGCACCGTCTTCATTAAATTTAAAATACAATATCATAAATTGGAGGTGATAAGCTTGTAAGCTTGACTCAAATATGAGATTTCATAAATTAGGAGGGCTAAGCTTAAATTGAATATGAAATGTCATAAATTTGGAGGTTAGACTTAAATTAAATATCAAATTCTACAATTTTGGGCCTGAACTTGACTTAAATATAAAATATCATAATTTGGGGACTAAGTTTAACTTAAATGCTAAATATCATAAATTGAGGTTAAATTTAAAACATATGTTATTTTTAAATGCCGAAAATGAAGAAAAAATGTCAAATTTTGCAACCGGATTCACAACATGTTTACAGGAAAACAGAAAGCGACATTTGCATCAATATACACATTCAAATAAGGCAAAATTATATAAATTCAAGTCTTAAATGTGATTCAATTCATGCTTTAAAATCATGCAAATTGCTTTAGGATATGTAAAGTCGTCTAAATTCAAATATGTGAAATTATAAGCCAGCATGTGCTCTAACTAATATATTGGATGCTCAAGTACAAAGTTTTAGAATATTGTGTGGGCTAATAGAATCGTATTGTTTATAGAATAGGGTTGTAAGTCCCACTCAACTAGTCTAATCCTCCTCGAAAAGACTGAAGCTGACGAGTCTAGTAATTTCGAAATAAATGCACAAATCTTAAAATAAGAATTTATAAGTTCAAATCACCTAGTTTGATCGTCCTACCTATAAGGATATGAATCAATATTACTTATACCTTGAAAAGCTTAAACTAACCAAAACTAAATGCCCCCTTCAAATACAAAAATTTAAAATGCTCAACTACCTGATGATGACTAAGTTGATAGAATATTTCAATAAGAGGGGACCAGTTTTTAAATAAGTTTTTCAAAATAATCAATCACAATAATCAAATGAAAACCAATCACTAAAAACTTAAAACAAACCTCATCCACCCTCCGTAACAGTTTGTTAAGGGTGAAAAACTTCTACCTGAATTCAGTTAACAAAAAGCTAATGTCATATTAAGAATATCAATAGTAATAAATGCCAGTAAGAACGTGACTCGAGTCCTCTGTCTACATGGTTTTACCACTAAATGATACCACAAAATAGCGGCTATGACTAGAGCTCTCTACTGGGTGGTTGTTCCCAAATTACACTATTATATTACGATCACATCCAAAGGCCGTACATTCCCCAATAATTTTCTACACTTTGAGTTGTGAATCATACGGTTACAATTGATTGACACAGTCTTCTGTTAGCTAAGATCGATATAAATTTGTCCCCTTAAACAAATATCTACCCAAGATCTACAAGGATCTCGTGGACAACGCAACTCATGACTACTGACAAAAATTCTTCTGTCATGTTGGGTCTACTACCACCATTGACTAAGTAGATCAAGGACCATAATGATTAGGGATGACATAATCATGGGATCTTGATCGAGTTTAATCTTCATTCTCCTCATCACTTGCTTTAAGCTTCAAGTAATAAATTTTATAGCTTAGATATTACATGTTGAATATTCAACTATTAAAGATTAGCCTTAATTCAAAGTGCATTCTCATTATCGGGAGGAGCAATTAACCATAGAGGCTTACGCTTATAGGAGATCAGAACCCCAAATCAAAATGTCCTCGCAAAATGAGGGCAAAATTTATAGGTGGTGTCTTATCTACAATCCAATCTGTCTTCTGAAAATTTGACTCTCCTAAGTTCTCTCAAAACAAAAATAAAATAAAAATGAAGAGAGTTTATGGGGAGCAATCAGAATTTTCGGATCCCAAAATAACAAAAATAGTCTCATAACAGAAAATACCCTACTTAGAAATAAAAAAATAGAAGAAAACAAAAAAGGAAATATTTTAGTTGAATTGCGAATGACAAGTATCAAAAGCCAAAATCAATGCCCGTGGTCATGGGAATTCATAATTCTCGTTCGGGAACTCCAGTCAAGATCCTTCCACGATTCCGCAGAATTATGGAAGCTTAAGCTCCCACGTCACGTGAATATTCTTAAAGAAAAATCCCTATGGATTTGCAAACATGCATTTCATATGTGTAGTATATGTGATATGTCATATGAAATGAGGTGGCATGATTGATAAAAAAATCACATTATTATCATTCACATTTCCACACTAAGAGATCATCGCAAAACCTTGATCAAATTAGGAATACATAAAACAAAATATACAGTTTGCTCACAAAAAAATGTTGAAAGTCAACAAAATTACAGAATAATGTGAATGTGTGGATGATACTATTCTAGGGCTTCTAGAAGGTGTTTAGTAAAGGAATTTAGCGGAGAGATAGTTGTGGAATGGCAAGGTAATGATGATATGTGAGTTCGGCGATCTTTGAACGAGGATAAGCTTCGTTCGGTGGATGTCCTAGCTGAAAACGGTGAAAAGAGCTCCAAATCGACGATGCACAAGCGAAGAGCAAGTTCAAAACTTGTTTCTAAGCAAGATACAGACAAATCACTTGCAAAAGGAAGAAGATATAACGCTCACAAAGCAGAAAACCGAATATTACAATCTTTATAATTGTCAAAACTAAACAAAAATCTCCAAGAACCGGAAATAACAAAATATAAACGGTTTATTCTCAAAACCCCTAATTCTAATTTAAAAAAAATAATAAATAATAAATGTGAGCCAATAGGGGAGTGGTGTCAACAAAATGCAGAAGAATCCCATGTTGGATATTCTCGCGGGACTGGATTTGAGCTCGCCTCATCTTGTGATTGTGGAATAGCAAAAAAAACGTGATTATTGTGATATTCCGCTCGATTTAACTCTATTTCAAGCAATTCTGGGCTACACTGCATGATTTCGTGGAAATGGCTCCCGCAATACTCTTGCCGGCTACGAGAAGCTTTCTTTCTTCCCTGTACGCTTCTAAAATTGATCTACTACCATCTTAATAAAATCATTATTTTGTTGTGTTTGAGACCAGCCCAATTATAAAATTTATGCTCATGTTCATTCCATGCAACTCTAAAACACGTCATTCCAAAGATTGTTCTGATATGATAAGTAGATATCCTTACTTGACAACAATCAGAGTTTGAGCTGCATCCGAGCTAGTCCTCTCAGGAATAAAACCTCTCACTCCTTGTGCATGGTTGGGCGTATAGGATAAATAAGTTTTCTTAGAGGAACCGAACTTGGAAAGAAATATATGGCATGTTGGACTACTCTCAGTGACAGCCGCCCAGAAGGTGAATTGTTAGTCAGACTATCAGGTATCTCCCTCAATAAGAGATGCCTCTTTTCAGGTTATAGCTCTTTAAACTCATTATCATCTAGGACAACCAATGTTAATCATGTTTGTGTCTCTCTCATGACTCAACTTGATTCACTAATATTTCTCCCTCTTTAGCTAGAAGCTGATATTCCTCTCTGATGTCTTCATTTCCTCATATGTCACTATCAATTTCTTCAACTGCACACTGCTCAGTGAAAAAGATCACTCATGTTTGGATAATGTAATGCAATGTCGCGTAAGCCTTGACACTTAACATACCTCCTGGTTCAAATGAATTTAGGAGTGCTCATGAGCTGCATTTTTTACTTTGCTTTGGATTAATTTTCCCTAAGAGGTCGTCTTAGATGCTCCACTAGGTATACTCTTATTGCATATTACTAGAATTGAACTATGTTTGACTGGTGGTGTAGACCCGATATTACTGTGTTGTCTCTCCACCTTCAAGACTAAGGTCTGAACATTCTATAAGGTCTAATATTGTTGCGATAGTATCATGCTTCCAATGAAAAGTCTTAATCATCCCATATAACGAGTTATGGCATTCTCCTAAGGCTTAAAATAGTTCACATTTCAACATAAGTTGCTTTTACTTTGCGGTGTGCTCCTCTACTGAGAGCTCTTGCTGTTGTAAAGGATGAAGTCTCAAGGATATGTTCTATCTGTACTGTGTACATAGGTGTTCGTGATGCACCTCCATTTTCATCAAGAACTAAATTGTCATTTTGCTTTTTCCCACTTGCTAGCGAAGGCGTTTCAATTTTTTTCACCACAAAAAACACTCTTAACATAATAGCGACTAGCTTAAGGCTTATGTCAAGTGGAACGTTCACATACTCAAAGACCTGTTTCACTGTCTGAAGCCACTCAACGAACTCATTAGAATCCATACGACCGTTAAAATTCGATACATCCACTTTTATTCCAAGATCCAGAATTATTCAATGATATTTTAGGTCAAATCAATGGAGTATTGGTTTTTTGTCAATAAAAACTTCTCGAAAGAATAAATCACTTCCTCCCTTTGATCTGACAAATCACCGACGTGGCTATGCGCAACCTCACTTGACTATCTCCTCTCAAATGTCGCAAGCCTCTATTACAATAGGACTTTTTGTTGCATGTTATTCATAGTGAACTCTTGAAAACCTTACTGTGGGTGCCTTCGAAACGGCATGACATCTTATTCTTCCAATGAAAGTTTTGAAGAAAAAGAAAGATATGATTTATAGTTAGAATTAGAGCAAGGACTACATAAATGATGTCAGAAAAAAATATTTGTGGGGGTGTTAGGTTAAGTTATATGAATTCTTGGTTTAGGTGAAGAAAAGAAAAATCCCTAAATTTATAGTGCTTGTCGGACTCTAATACTAGATGATATTGATCTAGGGCTCCTAGAATCTGTTTAAGAAAGGAATTTAGCAAAGAAGAAGTTGTGGAGTGATAAGGGAATAATAATAGGCGAGTTTGATGGCGTTTGGATGAGGATAAGCAACGTTTTATGGTTTTCCCGGTTGTTAAAAACGCAGTGAGCTCCATAACGATGATGTACAAGTGACAAGGAGGTTCACCACTTGTTCTTCAGCATTATAGACACATCATTTGCAAAAGAAAGAAAAAACAATACTCAAAAAGCAGGAAACAAAGCTTACAATCTCTGTAACTCTCACAATAAAGCAAAAGCCTCGAAGAATAGGAAATAAAAATATATAAATAATTACCTCTCAAAGATCCTAATTCTAATTAAGAAAATATTAAATATAGGCCCACAATAGGTTTGCAGCAAGAGCAAGTGGGAGAATCCCGCATTGGAGATTCTCATGGGACAAGATTTGTGTTTACCTCATCCTGATATAGTAGAATTGCAGAAATCCTATGATTTTCACGATATCCTGCACGATTTCACTCTGTTGTGCGCGATTTTGGGCTAATCCACATGATTCCGTGGAGTAGGTTCCAGTATTAGGGTACATACCAAAGACATAATATGGTTAAAATATATGAAAAATGCATAGGAATGCATTATTTGGAATATATCAAAAATTCAACGATTGATCGTATTGACGTAAATCCTTCTAAAAAAACACATCGATAAAAAAATTTGACTTTTGAAATAGGGGAATAGTATTCTACCTTAAGATATGATGGCTGCTAACTCTCTTTCTCTCCCTCCCCACTCAGTCTAACATTTTGTTGGCTTATGGAAGCCATTAAAATTGCTAAAAACCTTTTTAAAAAATGAGGTAAGCCTTTTTAAGAAATAGAGCAAGAAAATAAGCAAATGATGCATATGTCAATAAAATGAACCGAAAGATCCAAAACAATTTACATAAACTAACTTATTGAGTGTAGGATGCAACAACAAAAATCATTTGCAAATCAAAATCTAACAAATCAAATAAGCAAGTAAAACATGTTTCAAAACAATGTTTAAGAAATTAGAAAAAAAAATACGCATGAAACAAAATAATAACTTATTGAGTGTAGGGTGCAACAACAAAAATCATTTGCAAATCAAAATCTAACAAATCAAATAAACAAGTAAAGTATGATTCAAAACAATGTTTAAGAAATTAGGAAAAAAAATACGCATAAAACAAAACAATGAAGAACTTATTGAGTGACAACAAAATCATTTACAAATCAAAATCTACCAAAACAAATAAACAAGTAACACATGTTTTAAAAGAATGTTTAAGAAATAGGAAAAAAAGACGCATAAAACAAAAAAATGAATGTATTGCAATACGAAAAAAACCGATTATAAAATGAATGTAAAGTATATCTGAAGATTCAAGCTAGACATGCATAGGTATTGCATCACAATTCAACGAATTGTACGAATCACTCTCTAGTCATTGTATGAATGATCTTCCAAAGAAAAGAAAATTTGTAATAACCCTATGGTATGCATCTGAGTGCATCATATCAATCAAACATGCATATGCATAAAATTGGTTTCACAAATAACTATAACATATTCAAGAAAACATCAATCAAAATTTAGTGACATGTTGAATAAATGAGCAAGCAGGTACAACACTATCTTTTGGATAAGATCTTAACTGGCAAAACAAAAATGATTCCTTGCCCTCTAATATCTCAATATTGCTGAAATTTCCCATGAAATGATGGGAATTAGCCATCTGGTCAGCATAATTACAGTTCTTGATAGATTTTAACCAGATTAAACCTTCCAAAGTGAGGTTTTGTTCTTGGTGCATTTCGTTTTCCTTAGTGCCTTCTGTTATAACCAAAGCCAAGAGGAAGAGAGGTTGAAACGGGATAACTAATTGTCGTTTTTCGTCTTAAACCTATCGGATAGAGTAAAAGAGATAGAAGAATAATGGAGAGAGATGGTGGATAAAGGAGGAAACTCGAATCTAAATTTTAGAATTGAAAAGCTAAATTTCCATTGCATCAAATAGTTCAAGTTTGTTAAAGAAAGTAATATATTAGGAAGCTTGTATATTCAAAAAAACTGCTTCACTTTACACATGTATCAGAGCCTTTGTCCGCTTCGCCTTCGCCCTGAGAAGAGGAGCGTAGCTTGCCTTCGTTAGCTTCGTCTGCGTAGGTTGTCTTTGTTAGCTTCGTCCGTCTAGGTTGTATTCTTCGATAGCGTCTGCTTCGCAGATTGGCATTGTCTGCTCCGTTTCATTGGAGTATGCCCACCTTGGACGTATCTGCACGTAGAGGAACTCTCGGTTCATTTGGAAGAGACAACCAAATGAGTCACAGTTTCGAGCTACAGTTCAGAGATTTGTCTATTAATCGCCTTCATCGTGGCTTCGAACGATTGTGCCTGCTCGCAACTCTCAATAGTCAGCTTATAGAGGTTGATGGATCGGCTAGACAGTGTCACAGTATCAAGTCGCAGCCCTTGCTCAAGCAGACCCTCACCGTTATCTGTTTCTTCGAACTGATTATCTTGGTGTCATAAGTGTGATTTCCATAGTTGACGATGGAGTTGGTTCATTGTCTAGAAACAAATACTAATTGAATTGCTTGGTTTAATACATATTTCAAAAAAGATATTAGACTTTCCAGATAAAATAGAGGATAGAAAAGAATTACAAAAATTTTTTGGACTCTTAAATTATGTTAAGCCATATATAAAAGAGGAAAAACAATTAAATCACTATATAAAAAGATCTCTTTAACAGGACAAAAATAATTTAATATAGAAGATGAAAAAATTATACAAAAATAAGAGAACAAGTTAAAAATTTATCAAAATTAAAATTTCCCTTAGAAAAAGAATACAGAGTGGTAGTAGTAGACGCCTCTGAAAATGGATGGGGAGCAGAACTTTTCTTTTCTTTTAATTTAGCCATGTTCATATTTAGTTATTTTTCTTTTCTTTAAATTTAGCCATGTTAATATTTAGCCACTTTTCTTTTCTTTTTGCTAAACGGGCTCCTATTCTCTTTTATCCTCAAACTAATTGGTGAATCGTTAGATTTCCAAAGAAAGTTCGAGTTCCTCCATTTGTTTCCTGCAATTACTTAGGTATTGTCTCCTCCATGCCATCCGGAAATAATTCAGCCTATTGGATTTCCCTGACCAAACAATGAGATCACAATATCATTGAGATTCATTTATTTATTCTCGTCGAGTTGAACAAAAACATCGCATCAAATTTGGTTTCATCCATGGCTAAAATTACTGATAAGAACCTAAACCGTGTCAATTACTCTTATTGGAATAAAATTGTGATATTCTACATAAGTATTATTTCTCAAAAGAGTCGCCTCATTAAAAAATGCTCCAATTGAGACTGATCTATATTTATTTCGAGTGGATGAGATATAAAATATGAAATTATATCAAATCCGATCGATTTGATCATATCACTCATTATGACTACTGAAGATGCAATTGAGGAATTAGCATGTGTTTTCTAGGAGATAAAATATTTCCCGAATCTTTGATGTTTGCAAGGAAACGAACTGAATAACATGTTCCATCACTTAACATGTATCACATACACATTAAATATGTTTATGAATAATTGATTGCATTATTGCCCTTTAGTATTGATGTTTGCATTCAATATGAAGATATCAAATCACAGATCATCTCTAATTCTAGAGATACTACTTTGAGGGGAAGCCTATACAATAGTGCTACGCACTATTCTGAGTTCTCAAATTTCATCTATACCACAACCTAATGCTCTCGCTAGCTAGAAAAATACATACATAAGTAAACCTTAGTCTCATGGCAAGTTAGTGGAACTCTAAATTCTAAAAATCAAGACATTAAAGTAGTTTGCTACTATTGCCATGAACATGATCATATGAAGAGAATGCGTCAGAAGTTGCTTAAGAAAGATAAGAAGGGCTCTAAATCATGGTATGCTCATATGGTCACTACTAATGAGGCCTCCCAAAGTCAGACTCTATCGCTTACTACAAATGAATATGTTAAATTCATCCAAATTCAAGAAGCATCCAAGAAATCTACCTCCAAGACTGCCCTTGAAGAGTCATGTAACAGTGATACTTGTCTTCTCTTCTTCCACATAATGGGTCAATGACTATGGTGCTACAAATCATATAACAGGTAGTCCAAATCTCTATTTCACCTTTCATAAACATCTTTATTTCGTTACCTTAACAGACAAATCTAACTTTAATATTCTTGGTACTGGCACCATCACTGTTACACATACATTCCATTTAAATTTTGTCCTCATCTTACCTTAATTTTCTTTTAATCATGTCTCTGTTAGTAAAATTACATATGCTCTTAATTGTTATATTTTATTCATTCCTGATCACTATCTTCTTCAAGATCTTATGACGAAGAAGATTATTGGTAAAGGTTCTAAAGAACGAGTGGAGTGGAACATTCTAGAGATTCTGGAGAATAAACTACCACGATACATAACATGTTCCAGCACCTTATCTCCTTCTGAGGACCATTGTCGACTAGGACAACCATTACTACCAATACTAAAATGGTTATACCCTCAGTTTCAACAATTATCATATTTAGATTGTGAGTCGTGTCAATTTGTTAAACACCGTTATTTGTCTTCTGTTCTTATAATTAATAAAAGAGTTGGTCATAGTTTTGAGTTAATTCATTCTCATGTATAGGGATCTTGTCTTGTTTTATCTAATGAATTGTGATAGTTTGTTACTTTTGTAGATGATTTTTCTCGTATGACTTGGCTTTATTTTATAAAATTCCCTACTGAGTTATTGTCATATTTTCAGTCCTTATGTGTTAAAATTAACTCAATTTAATTTTTCGGTCAATATTCTGAGAAATGATAATACCAAAGAATATTTCTTCTAAACCATTTCAAATATACATGATACAAAACGGGATGCTTCACCAAACAGCATGTCTCGATAATCCATTTCAAAATGGAGTAACTGAAGGACAAAATAGATATCTTTTGGAGACAACACTTTTGTTTCAAACTAATATGCTCAAATAATTTTAGGTTGATGCAATTTCTACTGCATGTTTTTAAATCAATTAGATATAATCCTACCAAGTATTTTTTCCAACTAACTCTCTTTCCCATTGAATCACGTATATTTAGGAGTACTTATTTTGTTTGCGATACTCGACCAAGAGAATCTATACTGGACCCTAAGTCATTAAGATGTGTCTTTCTAGGATACCCCCGCTTGCAAAAAGAGTATCGATGATTTTCCCCTTTTAAATAGGTACATGGTTTTTGTTGATGTCATATTTGATGAACAAATCTCACTCTCTTTGGTGACTAATGTTGCTTTAATGCTCACAAAATTTTGATGAATTGTTAATGCATCATATCAACAATTTAGAGCTAGATCTTGATCGAGCTCTACTTCCACCACCAACGCCTCAGCTTAGATCACATATCACTAATATTTACTCTATAAGGCATCATCCCCCTGATCCTAGTCCAGGACTGATATCATCTTTCTTTAGTGGATCCTCCAAGTGACCTTGATCTACCTATTGCTCTTCGAAGAGATAAACATCAATGTGTCTATCTCATTTTCTCTTATGTTAACTATAAATAGTTATCTTCTACTTTTAGTTCGTTTATTGTTTCTCTTGACTTTGTTAAGATCCCAAGCTCTGTCAACAAGCCTCATCTCATTCTGAGTGGCGTGCAATGATGCTTGATAAAATAACTGTCTTAACTAAAAATGGAACCTGGGAACTAGCTGATATCATCTAGAAAAAAAAGAGTCTTATAAATTTGTAGCTCATCCCAAAGCCCGGTTGCTTGAGTATTTGGACACGTTATCTCTGATAGCTAAGTTGACTTCAGTCTGCTTCTTTCTATCCTTGGTCTCAATGAATAACTGGTTCATGCACCAGCTTGATGTGAAGAATGTTTCTTTGTATGGAGATCTTTTAGAAGACGTATACATAGAGCAACCTACTAGGTTTGTTGCTCAAGGGGAGTCCAGGAAAATGTCACCTTCGGACGTTATTATATGGATTGAAGCAAAGTCGTAGGGCATGCTTTAAAAATTTCAACTAAGCATTTGAAGAATTTGGGATACAGAAAAGTAAAACTGGTAATATTGTATCCATAAGAAATCTATTTCTGGCATCATTCTTCTAGTGGTGTAGGTTGATGACATTATTATTACTAAAATCAATGTGAGCAAATCTTATCAGTAATCATTTCTCCAAAATCAGTTCAACACTAAAAATCTGATCAATGCCTTGAAATATTTCAAGGGGATTGAGGTATCAAGGAGCAAGAAGGTTATCTTTCTATCTCAAAGGAAATATATCTTGGATTTATTAGCATAAACAAAGAAATTAAGAGTCAAACCATACAGTACTTCTATGCTTCCTGGTCAATAACTTACCAAGGATGGAGAGCTTATTAATGATTCAGAATGATATAGAAAGTTGAAAAATTAAAGTACCTAATAGCGACCACCTAGATATTGCTAATTCGGTTAACATTATAAGTCAGTTCACGCCTTCTCACACAATCCATCATTGGTCAACTTTGTAGCAAATACTATGTTACCTCAAAAGAGCTCATGGATAAGTATTTATATCAAAATTATATGTATAGACTATTGAATGCTTCTCTGATGCAGATTAGGCGAGTTTCAAGATTGATGGAAGATCTATAACTGGACATTATGTTTTTGTTGGTGGCAATTTGGTCTCACAAAAAAGTAAGAAGCATAATGTAGTGTTACGATTCAATGCAAAATTAGAGCATCGAGCAATGACACAAGCTTCAAGTGAATTGATATGGGTCTCTCAATTATTAACTGAAATGGGTTTTAAGATAACAGCTCTAGAAAAAGGATGGTGTGATAAACAAGCTGCAATTCAAATTGCTTAAAATTGTCTTCCCTGAATGAACTAAGCACATTGATACAGATTGTCACTTTGTTCGTAAAAAGATTCAACAAAATTTGATCTCTACAGCTCATGTAAAGACTGAAGAACAACTAAGGCTCACCTTCACAAAGGCAATTAATGGAGCTAGGATTACTTACATTTGCAAAAAGCTAAGCATGATAAATAAATATGATCCAGCTTGAGGGGGAGTATTATGAAAACTTATATATTAAATAATTTTGCTTCCCTTTACAAACTTATGATACAAAAAATAGAATCCTACCTCATTGCAAGAATCTCAAAAAGAATATCTCCTCAAAATTTAAAAAAAGAAACCAGCTCTCCCAGATTATTGGCAATTAACTCCTAAATACAAATAATTGATGAACTTTTAAACCAAACATCTAAGAAAAAAATTAAATAGAAGACATTAACTAAAATTTAACTTTAGAAGTTTGGACACACTAAAGGACTTACACCCAAGCCCAACCCACTGCAAAATGGCCTTCCCTCTTAGGTCACCTGTCATTAGCATACTTCCTTAAATTGGCCTGAAAGCTATTATTCCTACCTTATCACTAGGCTGAGGGCCGACTATTCTAATCCTCCTGAATCAATGGCATCACACAAAAGTTGCAATTAACTTGCACGGCACTCGTAGAATATCCAACCAGAAAGGTAACACCTTCTTAAAAAAATATATCATGTTACATACCTTAATACCTGATTTAAAATCAAAAAATCAGTCCCCCAGAATTGAAAAATAAAACATAGTTAGTTGAAAGCCCTAAACACTGAAAGCTGGTAGTAAAAATGCCAGAGTGATGTTCTCAGCTCCATCTACAGTAACAATCAAAAACTGAAAAAAAACAGAAATCCAGATCATAAGAATAATTCTAGAGGTGGAAGTCATGAATTGCAAGCAAAAAATATAAAATTACAGGTAGAAGAATTCTTTCAAACACTTTGACACATGTTCAGCAAACAACTTATGGATTCCAACATAGAAGGAATCAGAATCACATTGGGATAAAATAAAATGGAATACCGGGGGTAAGCCACAATTCATAATTTTTACTGCAAGAACTAAATCAATCAGTAACTGCCAGAAAACATAGCCATTATTTATTTAAGAACATCAGTAGTAAAAAGCCGTTGAAGAACCAACAACAATCCTAAATAAAGGCGCAAGCAGAGAACCAATGGTGAAACAAAAGTAAACCAAAAATAAGCCATAGTGAACTGAACCTAACCAACAAGAACCGACACAAAAAACAAAATAAAAGAGAATACAATCCATTCTCAGCGGGGAAACATCACAAGCTTGTTTTCGAAGAACAAAATAAGATAGATTAAGAAAAATAAAATAAGATAAATTACGAAAATAAATGCAGCTAAAGTATAATCAAAATTCTGAAAATTGATTTACATAATAATGCCTATATCTGTAGAAGTTTAAAATTACACCAAAATATTTACAACAATAAAAACTTCCACAGTATCAGCAGAAATAAAACTAGAATATGAAACAGAATCAGTAAATTTAAGAAAGTAAAATTTTGACCCAAATCTGCAAATGGAAAGCAACAGTTTTTAAGAATTAAAAAAAAATAAAAGTGTGCATTATCATATCTGTTCTTCCCTACTTAGTAATTTGATCCATCAAGCTGACTCATTAAAACTCTGTTTTGCTAGACATCATCTACATTTCTTGAGGTGAAAAACTAGTTTCAAAGTCAAACTCAACCTAACTCTGCATGAACTATCAAATCAAATAAATTTAAGAATCAATAACTCAATGAATAGCATATCGCAAATTCAACTTAAGTTTTAAAATATATGCATATAGGAGTATAAATTTAATTTAAAACGAGGGATCATAAGGCACATTCAAAGTTATAAGTAGCCATAAGTTTGATCATTGTAGTTGCACCTCCATATGGAAATGGTGAATTCAATGATTGTGGGTAATGAGCATCTTCTGCTAACTTTGACATTATTAGATAGATTGCTCTTAATTGTTCTTCCAAGGATCCAGTCACAGTAACTAGCCTATCAGTGAACCCAGCATAATTATTATCTTGAGGTGATATCTTGATGTCAGCCTGGGATTCTTCAATAAACGACCTGAATAAACTTAGATGATTAGTATAAAACTAAAAAATGATGACAGGGTAGAATATTTAAAGTAAAAACAAGAAGATACGAGCACTAAATTAAAAATGAGCAACGTGTCAACCATTCCAAGGAAACATCAATGTATCATCACTATAAATTACTCAAGATAACCAAAATTGCTCCAAATCATTATTAGTTCGCTTCATGAACTTTAATTTGCATTTCAGCAAATAAATAATAAAATGGAGGATGAAATGACACCGAAATACTATTCAGCTTCTCTTAACTTTTATTAAGAACATGCTGCTCGAGTTGCTGCACCAAAATATTATGGCTTATGCATCTATTATGGCTTATGCATCCTAGAGAGGCACATAGCCAAAAGCTCTGCCCATTTACTGTAAAATTATGCCCAGCTTAAACCTAGAAGTCCAGGCTGAATCACAATTTACTCCCAGGTGTAAGATATTTAAGAGAACGAGATTTACCAAATGGGAGTGAATAATAACATTGAATTTGTTCCAAGATAAGTTAACTAAAGGGAAGGTCTGGGTTTTGTTCTTTTTAATGCAGGTAATAAATCCTACATTCGGGCTGATAGCGGATATGAAAAATCCTATAAGGGCCTACTATGATTTCTACGTGGCTACCCATTTCAGATCTATATATACCTTTTGCCTGGGTTTGGCTCTCAACCCCTGGTTAGTTGGCCCTAGCTCAAATGAGATTTATATGGATTCAATTGTGGAATCAAGTAGCGATTTGTGAATTATAATTGTTGCATTCAAAGAAATGGTGTGTGCAGAGACATGAGTTTGCAACTTGCAACTCCTTCAAAGGATTATGACTTGCTCATTTTGCAGCTATTATGGAGGTGCATTTGTTCTGTTACTACAATTCCTTGGTAAAGGTTGCTGGCTTCTAGTGCATAACTAGCAGACTTTGTGTGGCTACTCCGAGATAAGTTTGTCAGCTTATCATCTGATTCTTATTTTTTCTGAATTATAAATTGCAGGAGAATATTTACTTATAAATACTGAGGTCTAAGGCATGTAGAATAATATCTCCCACTAACTCTATTATGTTCAAATAAATTTCTATTGGGATATAATTCCATCTAGCCTTCTACTTGTGTAAGTGGAGAATGAAAATTGTGGGGGAGTGATCTCATGTTACAAGAGTAAAGCTAGAATTTAATTATATTTTTTAATCTTTTAAATTTTTCATATCTACTATTAAAATAATGACTATTGGTTTGCAAGCGTTGTCAAGTTTTATCAAATTAGATACAATTTAGATTACAATGGCATCATGATTTCGTAGAATATATGGTTTTTCATGCTTACTAACTTTTATGTGTTATTTGTAATAAATAATTATTAAATGAATAGTTGTCTAAATTATAAGTGTGAGAATAGTTATAATATATTTGTTTGTAGTTTTATGCAATTCAACATGTATTGGTGATATCCTTCTTTTGGATAAGACTAGAGGCAAAGTTCAGAAAAAAAAAACTTGAATTATAAAGGTCTACGCGGAGTCTAAAGGCCTTCGTTTGAGTAAAACTAAAATTGAATACATGGAATTTAATTTTAGTAGAAGTAACTCTAGTGGCAGAGTTGTACTATATGTGATCAAATCATTAAAAGTGTGAACGTTTTTTATACCTTGGATCTAGATGGGATGTTATTGGTAGAATTCAAGTTGGTTGCTTGAAATGGAGGAATTCATCAGGCCTATTGTGTGATAGAAATGTACCATTTAAACTGAAAGGAAAATTTTTTAAGATGGTGGTGAGACCCACAGTGCTCTATGGTCTTTAAAAAAGACGCATAAAAAGAAGTTAAGTGTTGCTGAGATGAGAATGCTTAGGTGGATGAGTGGTTGGACACTAAGAAACAAAATGCGAAATGAATATATTCGTGACAGAGTTGGTGTAGCTCTGGTGTCGAACAAGATTAGAGAGAGTCGCCTTAGATAGTTTGGTCACATTAAACTTCGACCATCTGATGATCCGATTATGAGAGTAGATGTTTTAGATTCGACTGATGTTAAGAAAGGCATAGGTGCACCTAAGAAGACTTGGGTGTATTGTATCAAAAATGATCATAATCTATTAGAATTAAATGAAAATATGACACTCGATAGGACGCAATTGAGAATAAGGATTCATGTAGCCATCCCCATTTAGTGGGATAAATGCTTATTATTTTTGTCGTTGTTGCATCATGGATTGGAGATAAAGGGCTCTAGACCACAAGCTATCCAATGCAAAAAATTCTCATAACAGAATGTTTCCTAAACATATGATAGAATAAATAGGCCAATAAACAGCGCAATAAAAGACAATTGATGAGTTCCACGTGAATTCTTTAAGTTTTAGAATTACATTACAACATTCGATAAGAAGACAACAAAAAATTCTCAAATATGATAGATAACTTCAATTATTTTAGTCTAAAAGATACAATATATTTGATGTCCAAAAGGCTGAATATGATAAAACAAAATTAGTGAGACAAGCTTAATAATTATGGCGAAGTGTTGCAAGTAAAAAAAAATCAACATGAGTTTATATGAATCATAAACGTAAATAAAAATATTTGTCACACGGTGATCATAATGATTGGTACGATCAATTGAAGAACTTCAAACAAAGTGAACTATAAAATATTTAAGCATTTTTGTTGAACTGAAAGATATTTTCAACAAATATTATGTAAATAGATTACTCTATTATCGCCATCTACATTATTAAGGTATTAAGAAGAAATAAAGTATGAATTAAGTTCAAGCTCCAAAACATACTGAAGGGTAATGTGAGAGAAAAACTTCTCTTATTCCTTAATATTCAATATATAACTCCTCTCATTATATAGAGAGTAAATTCTAGGGCAAGCATAATTCTCACAAATTATAACTTACCAAATCTACAACCAACACAGAAGCAAAGAACTACAGAAATAATAATAGAAAAATAAATGAGCATAACTCTAAAAAGGATACACATAATTCAACACTCCTCAAGCAAAGCCATAGATGTTGTTGAGACCCAAATTGGTCTTCAAATTCATAAAGCTGCCTAGAGAGAAATTTTATGAAGATATAGGCAACTTGCAGACGAGTTGGAATGCAGATTAAATGAATGACGACTCCATTGACATTCTTAGAGATAAAAATTCTATCAATCTCAATATGTTTGGTCTTATCATGATGTACAAGATTCTTTGCAATGTTAATGGCGGCTTGATTGTCACAGAACATCTTTAGAAGACTGACTGCAGTTCTTCTAGTATATTTTGAATCCACATTCCTTCTCATATTCCCAAAAAAAGTGTCTGATACTCAGATTTTGCACTGCATCTAGAGATCACTGTTTGTTTCTTGCTTCTTCATGTGACAAGATTTTCAAAGACATGGGAACAATACTAAGAGGTAGATCTTCTGTCCAAGAGTTTTCTTGCCTAGCTAGCATCAGTCTAAACCTCAACATTTTTGTAGTCATATTTCTTAAATAATAACTCCGCCAGAGGTTTTCTTAAGAAATCTTAATATTTTGTACATCATCTAAAAATATTCTTCAATTCGATTGTTCATGTATTGACTTATTATATCAACAGAATAAGTGATATCAGGTAGAGTGTGTGACAGGTAAAGAAACTTAAACACCAATCTCTGAAATCTATATTTTTTTACTGATATCTTCTCACCCCCGATTATAATTTTTTTTTTAAATCCATAGAAGTTTCAGCTGGTTTTCACCCTAGCATTCTTGTTTCTTTTAATAAGTCTAGGATGTGCTTTCTTTGAGATATCACAATACCTATCTTGGACCTGCCCACTTTCATGCCCATAAAGTATCTCATTGCTCTTAGATCCTTCATTTCAAATTTAGTAGCAAGAACCTCATTAATCATTCCAATCTTTATTCATCATCACATGTCAGAATCATATCATCAATATAGATAATGAGTATTACTTTATTACTTCCCTATATATGCTTTATTAACAATGTATGATCTGCATGGCATTAGATATGCTTAATATATTTCAAAATTTTGGCAAACTTATCAAACCAAAACCTTAATGATTGTTTGAAACCGTAAAGTGACTTTTTTAGTTTACACATCTAGTTTTTATTTGAGTCATCTTCTAGCCCTAAGAGAATTTCCATATACACTTCTTCTTCTTCCAGTTCTCCATTCAAAAACACATTCTTGACGACAAGTTGATGCAGATCACACTCTTTATTCACAACCAATGAGAGAAGAACTCTTACAGTTCATAATTTGGCCAATGGAACAAATGTCTCTTGATAGTCTATCACATAACACTGAGTGAAACCTTTAGCCACCAACCTAAACTTGAACCTCTCAATACTCCCATAAGCTTTTTACTTGATATTGAACACCCATTTGAATCCAACTAGTCTTTTATTTAGAGGAAATTTTGTAAGGGTCCACCTACCATTTAGCATAAGTTCTTGAACTTTTTCAACTGTCTTTTTCCAAAATGGAATTTAAAGTGCTTCATGAATCTACTTGAGCATCTGCACACTGCCAAAATTAGATACAAATGCTTTGTAAGTTGATGATAACTTCTCAAAGGCAACATACCCTTTGATAAAATTAAGTGTGTATCTTTCCCGATCTTCTTCGTTGGATGCCACTTCCCCCAAAACCTCAAAGGTGGGTGAATTCAGGGTAGGTTGTGAACATTCATGTGGTTGCATCTTGTCTTTACCCAACATGGTAGATTTACTTCTACTTTTATACACACGAGGCCCGTTGATCTTAATTTTCTGTTGAATGTTCTCAACCGAAGGATCTTGGGTAGCAGGATAGTTGGATGGAAGGAGAACAGATTATGATGACTCTGGATCAATGAGGGTATCCACAATAGTGTTGGGAACCTGAATTGATTGCATTGACTCTGGGCCAGTGTGAATGTCCAAAGTGAAGCCTTAAGTCTGATATTCACCCGAACACTCCCCTTGAATATAAGATTTATGATAGTTGGGTTGGTTTCCAAATAAGGTAACATCCAAGAAGTTATAGTTTTTTTCATAATTGGAGAATAACATTTTTAACCCTTTTTTGTTAGAAGTATACCCCAGAAACAAACATTTGATGGATTTTGGGTCAAATTTTGTATAGTTTGGTTGGTGAATATGATCAAAAGAAACGCACCCACATATTTTTAAAAGAATATTAAATGAGAAGGCTTTAACATTAGGATAATTTTCCATCACAATATCTAGAGAGGCTTTGAGTCCAAGAATACTACTTGGCAATCTATCAATGAGGTAGGTTGTTGTAAGTATGGCATCTCCCCAAAAAACTTTTGGGACATTGTGAGAGTGTTATAGACTTAGATACCTCAAGGAGATGTATGTTCTTCCTCTCAACTATTGTCTATAACACCTTGCTCTTCCTCCTAACTATTCCATTCTGTTGGGACGTTTCAACACAGGAACTCACATGGATGATACCGTTGTTTGCAAGGTAGGTTTCAAGGATTCCTTTGCATTATCAACTTTGAGAATTTGAAGGAATTGAGATAAAATCATGTTATGGGAGGACTAACAAAACTGTGCAATTTTAGATTTTTCTTTCATGATAAATATCTAAAAAGTCCTATTGTGATAATCAATGAATGAGAAACCATCTGACTCCATCAATGGTTTGCAATTTTGATGATCCTCAGATATCATTGTGGATGATAAAGAAGAAGGGTTGTGAGGATATGTACTGAGACAAAGTATAGGCGTGACAAGTATGTTTAGTCCATTAACAGGTTTAAACTGATAAAATTATCGCTTTTATTAGTAAAAAATGAAGATAAAACTTTACAACATAATGAAAATTAACATGACACAATAGTAAAACATTAACAAAACTTGACTCTCAACAGAGTCAGACGCAACAAGCTCGGAAACATGGGAAGAAGATGATGAAAAAGACACATGTATTAAGAGAATAACTTTCCTTGAGCAAGTAAGATCTTGATGCAATTCAACATTATTAATCACCTTCCTAGAATCTACCACATGAAATTTACAAGAGTTAGGGAGAAATTTAGTAACAATGTTCAAGTCATGAGTAATCTCGATAATTAAGAGTAAATTGCAATCTAATTGAAGAATACATAGCACAAAAGAGAGTTGTATATCTTCAAAGACTTTCACTTCTATTTTGCCAACAATTTGAAAGTGAGACCTATCGGCCAATCTAACAAATCTGGAGCTGATGAACATTTGATAGTTGGTGAGAGCATGAATATCTCCAGTCACGTGATCAGAAGAACCTGAAACTATTATTCAAGGTCGATATCTCCCATTGTTAGCGAGAAAAGATGAGGAAATTATACCTTGATGTATTATTAAGCTGGTAGGCTTCTCAGTTATGCTCAAAGTTCCTTAAACAACTCCATTTGTTCCTAGTAAAAGAATTAGGTTCAGGTGACCCTTTTAATGTGGTGGCAGCATAGGCCTTGCGGTATCGGTCTTTCCTCCCTTGCCCCAGTTTCCAATTTGTAGATTTCCATGTAGTTTTCAGTACTTGCCCATTGTGTGACCTGGTTTCTTATAATGTTCACACCAGATATGATTCTTCTGTCTTTAACTCATTAGAAGAGTTGTGTGAATACAAAATAGAATTTTCAGTCCCACCTGACTCCACACTTCCATGTCATCATAAGCTTCTTCATGCTTTCTTCTCTCTAGACTTTTGTAAAAGCTTCTCTAGCGGTAGGGAGAGCCTTCATCCCCATGATTCTTCCTTTGCCTCATCCAAGTTCTTATTTAAACCCAATAAGAACTTGATCAGCCTCTTCTTCTCCACTGTTGTTTTATAAATTATGGCGTCTTGAGGACGCCTCCATATATATGCATCATACATAACTAATTGTAACCAGTAATTGAGTAGTGTGTTAAAGTATTGAGTAAAATTTAACTCTTTTTGTCAGAGCTCAGGCAGTTTTGTCTCAATATCAAACAATTATGTTGTGTTTTTTCTACTAGAATAAGTCTCACAAGCTACTTCCCAAATCTCAGGTGATGTCTTCTAAAGTAGCAATTTCTCTCCAAAGTCTATGATCATAGAATTGATTAACCAATGCATGACCATATGCTCATGAATTTTTTAGGAGTGATGGTCAGAATTAGTGAGCTCAGGAACTATGTCATCTACCGTAAGATGTTTCTCTCTTCCTTTTGCACAAATGTACATAAGCACGGATTGAGACCATTGAATAAAGTTATGGTTGTTGAGTTTATAATTTGTGATAAACGTAGAGAGTTTTGAGGTTGTTTGGACAGAATTACTGCCCTTTGAGTCACAATGAACCTCCGAGGTGGAGCCAGACATTTTCATTTCATAAGATCTATACTGCCATCAAACCAATGCAGGTTTCAAGGCTGGAAAACTGACTAGCTATTGCTTGTCGAAGGGACTTCCAACATAAGACAATAAGAGGAGAAGAAAAGATTCTTGCGATTGGGGGCCTGCACAATGGCAGAGTATGGTAAAAAGCAGGTGAAAAGCTGGTGAAGACAATACAATATGTAGGAACAGCCTGCACTAGCAAAAGAGAGCAACACACTGAGACGATTTGGTCCAATCACCAAACAAAGGCAATCAGGTGCGGTATCATTCGAACTCAGAGATGTAAGAACCCAATGGCAAATACGTTCAAACTTACAAAAGCCAACAACGTATCATAGATGTTCGAACCCAATGACAAATGTGCTCGAACTTAGACAAGGTGGCGGCATAAGAGTTTGAACCCAGAGATGCGGTGAAGGCACCAGCCGAATCGTTCAAATCATGAAACCAGAACAACAACAGAGACTAGGGATCAGGCTTTGATACCATGAAGGATATCGTGAAAGAAAATTCTCTGATTCCATAATCTTCAAATTATAACACTTCATTATATAGAGACTAAATCCTATAGCAAGCATAATTCTCACAATTATAACTTACTAAATCTATAACCAACACAGAAGGAAAAAACTACAAGAATAACAATAAAAAAAATAAATAGATAACTCTAAATAGGAAACACATAATTCCACAAATATTAGATTAGTCTAATAAAGAGCTTTAGAGATTGAGATACATTACAACCATCGTACTAAGGAGTACTGTATAATGTTTGATAGTCCTAAACAAATATAATTAGCATCTCGTTTAAAGATTGTCAAACACACCAACATGAAAATGATATATTTACAAATCAGAAAAAATTTCAAAACCTGAACATTTGTGTGTACCACAATTAAACTATTGAGAATTTGACAAACGTGAAAAATGCAAGTTGAAGTTTTGTTGTGAATTTCAACTTTTGGATGGAAATTCGACGAATGGAGGTACAAGGTGATGCGGGCATAAAGGAGCCGCAAGAGAGGCTTCCGCAATTTCTTCATCTGGACCGAACCGATCCAAACCTGGGAGAGCCGATTAGCTCTTCCATGAGAGATTAGCACCTCCTTTCTAAGAGGGATCCAATCCAAGTTCTCTAAGACTTCTATATGTGATTCCTATGTTTTAGATTTTTAGTTTTGGATTGTGTTCTGTTAGGACAGTTGTTCGCATCCCGATTTTTCCGCTCTAGGGCTATATCCAAAGGTGAGTTATGCTCCAGTTGTAGCTCATCCGAGGTGATGATCTCCTTCCAAGGAATCGAGTAGTGCTTCGACTGCAGCTATTTCCCGAAAGGGTATTTATCATCGAATTTTCCATCCTTCGCATCCTCCCTTCGCTGGTGTTGCTGCCTTCCTCGTTGTAGGAACGAATGGGTAACAATCCTACTTTCGTTTAGCAACTCCAACCAACCCCCACCACCTCCACCTACGCCATCCCTTTTAGCCACCTCTCACCTTGCTGTCACTCATTCCAACTGCACGTCTTTGTTGTCCAGCCATCCCTCTTTTGCTATCGCAACCCCAGAAAGCCTTTTATTTATTGTTCAGCAGTTCCACGCATTCCTCGTCGATGCCACCATCATTCTCGCTTGCTACCGCCACCCTGAATAGTTGCTCTTAGTTGCTTGCTAATGTTTCAATCCTCCAATCCACCCCTGCTTGCTGCCTTTCAATCGGCCAACCTCCACCTTTCCTCATCACAGTCCCCCACAACTTCCCCTTCCTCCTCCTACAAACATCCACCGTCTCGTTGCATTCCTCCTATCGTCCACTCACAACACTGACCTCCACCTTTGGATACATTTAACTGTGTTTGTTTGGTTGTTGTTGTAATTCTTTGTCAAGTATGTATAGTTATAATCACCTATTGCTCTGTTTTATTATTGTTGTTTGGGTTAGCTCTAGTATCATAAGGGTGATGATTTTTACATAGAAAAATGTCTCTTGATTTTAGCAAAGAAATTATAATTCACGAAAGAATTGAATGATATATTAGATGTACTAATAAATTTACAATCACAAAGTAATCATAAATCTAATTTTCTTGAGTTTGAAACTACACTAGAGTTCACTCTAAAATATGTTCATGAATATGGATTGACACTTAAATTAAGTAAAAATGGATATAAAAATCTAAAAGTAAATTTTAGCAAAGATAACATTTTTAATCTAAAGCTCATTTATAAATTAAACCTATATTTAAGATTTTAAGATTTTCTTCTTTTTTATTTTTTGCTTAGGATTATAATTAAAGTAATAGCCTGACAAAATTTTATACGTATTTTGATCATAAAACTAAATAAATTGTGTTTATTAAAATTCAATAATCAATTAAAGAATCTATTAACACAACTCATGGAGAAAAATAAAACAAAAGATCTTTATGTAGCAATCCAAAATCTACTTTATTTTTTATTCTTGGATTCTTGATTTAAAATTTGTAAGAAAATAAATATAAAGAAAATAAAGTAGCATGAACATATCAAAGGGCTCATGCATGATAATTATCATCAAGAAAAAGTGAAATTTAAATATTTATCAAATTTATTAAAACTAAAAGTGAATATTTTATCATGGCCAGAACTTTAGGAGTTGGATTAATTTTTATTAAAAAAAAAATTTCTGGCTAATATGATACAATATTTGTATGAGTTATTTGCCATCAAAAGACATTTCATGAAGCTTAACAAATATAAGTATCAAACATAGTGTATGCATTTCAAAGGGGGAGGAGCATTATAGGGGGTGGAGTTTCAAAAACATATCTTGGTGGTAATGAGATGGGAGGCATTTCCTCTGCATCAACTTTTTCAGCTTCTCCCACCCGGTAATCTTATTGTTGCATTCCATTTTTTCTGTCTTTGTAAGTTCTCCCACCACAGAGAAGCGCTCTTCTTCAGAGTGATGGTCGCTAATTTGACTAACTACCCTATGGCACAACTTTATGCTTGAAGATCCGCTCAACAGCTTATAACAAATCAATGAAATCATCAGGATCCATACCTCCTTCAAACTCTGATAGATCTACCTAGATGTTGAAGTTTTTATGTCCTCCAAATAATATATCCTCTCTGCGAGTCTCCCTTTAAGAGGGATTCGGATTTGCCTCTCTAGGCCTCCTCTGATTCTGGATTCTGAAACGTGTGACCTATCTTTTTCGTCGCTGAAATTATCCCTATGGAAGGGATTCAAGTCCTCATCTCTTTTTCCTCTTCGACTCTCCAAATCACGATCAAAGGTAACTTCTTCTTGTGTTAGTTCTTCAATCTCTATAAGACTTTGTTAAAAGCAACGGAGCTCCTGCCTTATCTCTTCCGGAGTAGCTCGGGCATGTATCTCCTTGATGGCATGGCTACGGAATAACAGATTTATTGGGACAACAAGTATGGAGGGTCATATGTGACCGACAGCAAGGGGAGAGGTGCTGCACAGCAAGTTAAATGCAGGAGATGGAGCGGCAGAGGCTTGGAAAGGGAATTAGGAGTGACCGGCTGCTATGGGGAATGAAGAGGAGGGCTGGATAGCCAAAAGAGAGGAAGATACACGCCATCTTGGAATAAGATATAGCTGGAGCACCACCACCTCGGATACAGCCCACAATGGAAAAAAACTCCACACAAGAATCTGAAATCAACACACAACAAAAACTCTCCGTAAACTCTGAAAACATCAAATAAAATAGACTTTTACATGAAGAAAAAAAGAAATAAATAAAGAAGGAAACTCCCACATAAAAGGAAGGGGTGGTGAGGCAAAAAATATTCAGAAATTAGTCATTAAAATACTTCCAAATGAAGAAGCAACATAAAAGGAAGGAAGAGAGGAGCGAGCGTCAGTCCAGCCCCATCAAACTTCAGTCCCCAAGTAGCTCAGCCTAGTTTTACCCTGGACTGGCCTCAATTGGGTCGGTCGATTTAGCAGTGGTAGTTCCCACTGCGGAAGACCCAATCTCTCGTCTCGCTCCATGTCCCGCTCCCACGCCATTCTCCAGGGGTTGAGGAAGTTTCGACTTCATTTGTCGAAGCTTCTGGCTCTCTTCAATCCAAGTAACATTTGGATCCCACTGTTGACTGTACTATTAATGCGATGGAGACGCCTGCCACCTTTGTGAGCACATGTCCATCTCGAACCGTTTTCCTAAGTCTGTGAATGATTTCTGTACTGTCGAATCTTCTCAAAATAACCCATGGAAGGTTCAATCGGACATGCAGTGAGGAGACCCTGAACTATCCAATCTTGTGATGGCGTTGGTGGTGTGATGTATATCGTGATCCCCTTAAATACTCTGTCATTTCTATCCTTTATCTGGAGAGGGTCTCTCAACCCTCTCTTCTAGTTCATCACTAACACTGGTCCCATTGACGTCGTTCTGTTGGTCAAGGCTACTGTGATCTCGGGCTTCGCCGAAAGGAGTAGAATGATGTGTTTTCCATCCTTGGGGAATGAATGTGTTCTTGAATCCAGTATGTTGAGTCCCTCGGTCAAACTGTCATGTTCGTCCCAACAGAAGGTGGCAGGCATCCATAGAGACCACGTTACACCACATCTGGTCCTATAGCTGGCCTCAGATCGAGAACTCTAACAGACATTTTCTGTCGATGTTAATTCAATTCTCCTTCTTCAGCTATGTAAGCATAGTTGGGAGTGACTCTGAGTCGTGAGTCTCGATTTTTCTACCATTTGAGTCGATGTCACGTTTATGCTGCTCACACCGTCGATGATAAGACTGTATACTTTTCTGTTCACTATAGAGCGGGTGTAGAAAATGTTGTGGCACAGTCACTGTGGATCCTTCATATCCTCAGTCTACAAAATTCGCCGAATCACAAGTGCTTCTCCCTCATACAGTGGAAGCTAATACACCTCACCCTATTCCTTAGCTTTCTCCTCATCGCTAATCTCTTCCACAGCACACTGGTCTGTGATGGTGATTATCCTACTAGTGGAACAGCTTGAGGCTATGTGGTCGTAGCCATACAAACGGTAACATTTCCTGGCCGCTAAGGTGCTGGAGGAGCTACATTTCTCCTGCTTCTTCCCGCTCTGATCAGGAGTGTCACTCCCTTTTCTGGGCTTGCTTGTGTCTCCTAGCGTACTTTGTCGATCGTTGTAACTGTAGGAGGATGTCTGCCTAAAGGTTGTTCCCTAAAGGTTGTTGCCTGAAGGATGATTGTTGTCAACTCTACTTGTATTGTCTTTCCAACTTCAAGGCTAGTGTCTGGACATCCCCTAACGTCTAGTACAGTTGTAGCTGCACCACGTTGCTAAAACTAGGCTTCAAGCCCCCAAGGTATTTGGTTGTTGTATTCTCCTCTGGCTCGACCAGATTACATCTCATCAGCAACTAATCAAACTACTATGTGAACTCCTCTACTGATAGATCCCTCTATTCCAGAGGATGGAGTTTCAAAAACATGTCTTGATGGTAATTAGGTGTGAGGTATTTCCTCTACATAGTCTTTTTTATCTTCTCTCACCTGATAATCTTATCGTTGTCTTCCTTTTTTCTCTGCCTATATAAGTTCACCCACCACAAAGAATCACTCTTCTTCAGCTTGATGGCCGCTAAGTTGACTTACTTATACTCTAGCAAATCTTTATACTCGAAGATCCGCTCAACGGCCTGTAATCAATCAATGAAATCCTCAGGATCCATATCTCCTTCGAACTATGACAGATCTACCTTGATGTTGAAGTCTCTGTCCTCCAAATGATATCTCCTCTATGTGAGTCTCCCTCAGAGGGGGATTCCATTATCCCTCTTTACACCTCCTCTGATATTGGATTATGAAATGTCATGACCAATCTTCTTCGTCACCAAAACTATCCCTATGGAAGGTATTTAGATCCTCATCTCTTTCTCCTCTTTGACTCTACAGATCTCAATCAAAGGTAATTTATTCTCGTGTTACTTCTTCAATCTCTGCAAGCTTTTGTTGAAGGCGATGAAGCTTCCGCCTTATCGCTTCCCAGGTAAGCTCAAGCATGTATCTCCTTGATCTTATGGCTAAAGATTAAGGAATAGAAAAGAAAAAATTGGTGGGGTTAGGGTTTGTGTTCTGGAAAGAACACTTGGTGGTAGGATAGGGACTCTCGGTTTATGGCGGATGCTAAGAAACTCTAGGATAGAACAAGGTTGGACTAGCTCTGATACCAAATAATGTCGGAACTAGTAAAGAAAATAGTAGAAGCACAAAAGCACACTTTTGTTAATAGAAAAATGGGTTTACAACACAGCACAATAAAAAATAATAACACCGACATACACAACACAAGCAACACCTCTAAGGTGTATTCCAAGGGTGGAGGCCCGCTATGTGGATTGGGATGATTGGCAATGGTGGTGGCAGCCAAGGAATGTTGATGGTAGCGAGCAGGAGGGGCAGAATTGTAGGGACAAGTATGAAGAGTCGTAGGTGACCGACGGCAGACGAATGGGCTGGAAGGAGCTAGACAATGAGGTAAATGCAGGAGATGGCGGTAGAGGCTGGGAAAGGGAGGAAGATACACACCACCTTGGAGTGGGATACATTCAAAGAACCACCACCTCCTTGGATACAGCCCACAAACAAAAAATAACTCCACACAGGAATATTAAATCAACACACAGCAAAAACTCTCCCTAAACTCTTAAAACAACAAAAAAATAGACTTACATGAAGAAGAAATGAAATAAAAAAGAAGAAAACAAACACACAAAAGAAAGGGGTGGGGAGTCAAGAAATAATCAGAAATTAGCCATTAAAATACTTCCAAATGAAAAAAAAAAGCGAAAAAGCAAGGAGAAGAAAGGCGGGCGGCAATCCCAACCCATCAAACTCCCGCCCCCAAGCCGCTTGGCATGGGTTTCTGGAGCAGCCTCAATTGGGCAGCAGTGGCAGTTCCCGCTGCGGAAGGCCCAGATTCTGTGTCTCAATCCAACATCTCGCTCTCGCTCTCGCGTCAATATCCTTACAACTTGAGGCCAGAGTTGACCGCTATAGCATGTGGAGAAAAAGCCTTGGTCTTTGTGGGAAATAAAACTACTTATTTTGCCATATTATGGAGGTATGTAAGTCAAGTTCCAAGAGCTGAATTAGACACTAAACTTTGTTGACTCTTTGTGCATAACTTGTGAATTTCTTGTGGCACCATTTTCAAGTTAAAATTGTCAACTTATCATCTAATTTTTGAATTATAAAGAAAATAATAAAACATGATTGGAATGAAGCATGAAAAAAAATCTCACTTTAATATTACTTTAATTCAATATTTTTTTGCTTGAATATAAATCTTTTTAGCCCTCACTTGGAGGAGACTTGCTTCTGACATAATCGTGATGCATAGAATTATTAGCAGGTAATATTTTGCCGTTTTTTTATTTCTCACATCTAATTTTTAGACGTACTTCGAATGCGTGATTAAGTTCTTCCAGATATGTTACAACTTAAAATATGCCATGAATTCAGGCTTCTAAATTTGTGTTATTTCTAAAAGATGATCATTGAATTATCATATGTCGGATTTTTTGTATTCTCCATTTTCATCTAAGCAATGAATGTTATCTAAATTTAGACGGGTAAACTATAAGATTAAATGTGCGTATGATTTTGTGCACCCATCATAAGTTTTCATCCCGAGGCTCAAGCAACTTACATAATATCATCCAAGTAAGAAATGACAGCAACATCATCTAGTATCTTGAATAGTGAACGTAATTTGAAAAAAAAAATAACAGTAAGTGATTTTCAACTATTGGATCTTAATATAATTTGGAAAGCACTTTCTAAGAAGAAATTTCCAAAAAAATGTCCACAACTTGGAAAAGAGACAAAAAATACTTATTTAAAAAATAGGGAAAAAAAGCATACTCAAAAGCAAGAGATTTTGAAGCAGAAGAAGATAAAGTAGTTGAGATGGAAACAAATGAATTTGAGGCAAAATTCAGCAGCAGAATATTTAAATTCATGATACTTACAGTCAAATAAGTTGGAAAAAAAAAAACTGTCTTTAGGTACAAGGAGAATTATTAGTAGAGTGAAAAAAATGTTTATTGCTTATACGAAGATGACATTTTCTAGGCTTATAACAACCTAGCCTGATTTTAATATGAAAAGAGCTTTCTGAAAGGAGCATGAAACGCAGAAAATCTACGGTGGTGATCTTTCAAAGAATTGGAAGTGTGGTTGGCACTAACATGCAAGTTAGAGGTATACTGAACCAGACAACAAGAACAGAACAATTTTTTTTGTTGCTGCTACTTGAATGGGTATAAGTTAGAGAAAAAGATCACATATGTTAGAGAAGGCAATACTCTATGGAGTGAGCAGTCACAAATTTCAACTTCAAACGATAAAGATAATTCATCGAAACCAGAAAATCTAACCAGCAATAATGAAGATAACGCAATCTAAAGGAGATTAAAAAGAAATAAAAAGATAAGTAACTGGAGACAAAATCAAAAAGAAATGACGATTTACATACATACCACTCAATTCTTATGTATTTACATGTCTAACACAAAAATTTCAATTTTCAAGTACATTCCACCTTCCCAATGCATGGAAAGGTGTATTTCACTTTTTAAAAGGTAAAATGATGACATTTTGTAATGTGGTATGAAAGATTTGAGTGGTATAAATGCAAAAACTTAATGTTCAGGTGCTAGATATGTAAATACATAAGAATTGGGTGGTATGAATGTAAATGCCCGTAAAAATTTTAGTTTGAGTTGGATGGCTTTCTATTCCTATTGACTAAGGCCAACAAAAAATGGATATTTAAAGAAGACCTTAATAGTGTTCGAAGGAATGGATTTCCAACAAAAGTATTTCTTAGCACATCTTATATAGATTTAGTATAAAAATTTAGATTTAGCATAAAACAATAAGCCTAGTGATTATGCTCTAGGGTCTCTATACGGAGTATTAGGATCGATGAAAGTGTTGGGTTTCTTGCTAGAATAAAAAGAATAGGGAAATAAGACAATAGATTAGGATTTGGACAAGGGAAGCGGGACAGCTGCTGTCTCAGAGAAAAGTCAGCAACGATGAGAGGTCGGCGATAGGCGGGCATTAGGTGGTTCCATCACCTACTATTGATCAAGATGCAAACTCATCATTTGAAGGAAAAGAAGGCTGTGACTCTTAAGAGCATTAAACCAAAAAAACAATTTCTAAATTGCATAAAATCAAGCCCAAAAAAGTGTCTAATAGGTTCTAAATCAACATACTTATACTAAGATAGAAATTAAACCTTAATTATAAATTAAAAACAAACAAATAGAGGCCCACAAGGCTAGTCTAAGCAATAGAAAAAATCTCCCGCCCATGGGCACATCCCACATGATTATCCCTGATTAGGAGGTGCTTTGCCTTCTTCTCTAGTAGCTTTTGGACCCTTATGATACAATGACAAGTCAAAATTGTTAAAAAAAACATAAATCTTGTGATCTCCTGACAAATCAATCTTATATGCATTGTCATTACTCTTCTTAAGATCATAAATTGACCAACTCTAAGCTTGAGCTTTCCAAAAAATAATAAAAATACAATTTAAACTACATCAATATAACAATCATTCTAAACAATCACAACATGGATGATAGTCCAAAGTTATCTTCAAATTAGATGGATAAAAGAAAATTCTTCGAAAGTTATTATATGCTTTATTCCAAAAAAGTTGAATTTCCTAAAACAAAATTAAATGGAGTTTATTCAAAAATTTTGTCAAAATGTCGCAAATCAAATAATATAAACTAAAAGAACAGTATTTATCATTAATTGATTATAGGGATCAATTGTATGGTAAATAAAAGAACTATAAATAATATGAAAATAACATTTTTGAATACTTTCTTAGCTATGAAATTTTGTAACCAAATAATATCTGCTGGACATTATTGTGTCATCAATATCTATTTAATTAAAGCATTAAGCAAAAAATTAAGTATAATTTAAGCTGCAAATTACCATAGATATGAAGGTATTGTAACCAAGAATTAAATTCCATTCATCAAGAAAAGACAAGAATTAATTTCTTAGCTATTAAATATTTCTTAAAACCATTTGGGCTATTAGTTATATTTTGTAACTATATATCAAAGCATAGAATACAAATTTTTTATATCAAACTTACACTGGATAATCTTCGTTCTTTGAACTGATTAACCACATTCCTAAAGCTTCATCATATGCACCTCCTGCTCTTTCATTATGCATAGTAAAGCTTCTCATAATTCTCAATTGCTATGGTCTAGGGTTCTCTTTCCCCTTTCCCTTCTCTCATAGCACAAATTGGTGCAAGCTGCTCGCCATGGGTTGTCTTTAGGCATCAGCATCTCATTTGCTCTCAGTACCTTTGGTATCGAAGTTGGCCCTCGCTATGTCATCTTTAATTTTAGTGTTGGCTAGAATTTTTATTTTATATCTCGCATTATTTGACATGCTCATTCTCTTTCTATTCACAAATAAAAGATGTTATGCCATACCATTTCTTTAAATACATTGGCACTCATCAATCCTAACCACCTCCTTCCTTATTGATTACTCCCGAGATTTTGGTTGAACCCCCTCTCAGCATATCATCATAAGACATTTTTTTAAATCAGATTATACCAAAGTTTTCTAATGATGCTCATACTATATCAACAACTTTCCCATACGCATGCTAAAATGGTCCACCCATTTGATTATTCTACAAAATCCCTTATCACATCTTTGGCTGCATTACTTCATATATTCTACATTACTCTCTGTGGTATCTTTGTTTCTTTTATTCTAAAATGGTCCACCCATTTGATATTGTGATAACTAGTCATTTTAGGCCTTCTATACATCCCATGTTGATAGAGTTGTTGCATGGGCCCCCACCCTCTAGGTATTTTTGGGCATAAATTCTTAGTACTTTTTGAGACACATCCTAGACTAAGGAATTCTAAATATCAAGTGCACGGCCTTCCATTAAAAAATAATACTCAACCTCCTCCGCCATCAAGTTTATTCTCAAACCTTGGTTCTAAGTTTAAAGTCCCTTCTATACATGATGGTTAATATTCCTCTAGTATTGGACACTGCATAATCTATTGATATTATCACTAAAAAAAATCCTTAAGTTCCTGATAGACTTCATAGCCACCCAATTTGCAAACACAACAATAATAAGATATCTTAGGAGATTTCTAATTCAGATCGGATTATTTAAAGTATTGATTCTCAAATTGTTAAGATATTTCATATTTTTTATACCAAAAGCGACAATAAAAATAAAAAAAATCTATCAACGATCACCTCTATTTAGTAAACTTAAAGTAAGATGATCCAAATATATAATTTTGTAATTTTTATGATAACTAGAATATTGTATCTTTGATCTTTTGTTATCTCTTTTCATGCTACTGTAACTTTCCTTTCTATAACAATTCTTCATAATTATTTTATTTGTACTCCTCATTATCCGATTAACATATTTTGTTCAAAAAGACCTGAATGTTAAGAAACAATTACATACCACAACATTACTTAAATAGTTTTTAAAAGTATATATATAAGAAACAAGATAATATTGGTGATGGTAAAATAAAATAACACTAACTCTAAAGATTGATTGAGTGAAGAATTATACTTTATGGTAGATCCACCTTTTCCAATAATGGCACCACATGAACTATTTGGAACAATAAGTCTCACTTTCATCCTAGTATCAGCCTCATGATTTTCTTCATCCTATATAGATAAGCAAACAAACATCAATGCAAGATCGAGTAAAATCATAAGCAAGATTGAGTAAAATCATAATAAGGATACACAACCTCATTCAACAATTTCTCAAGAATTAACTCCATCGCCTTAAAAATTTCATTAAATCCTCCCGAAAGCATGATAATCCTATCAGGCGTTCCAGGAAAGAATTCATGGTTTCTTGATAACTGAATGCGAGCCCCAGATTGTGACTGAAAATCAGTAATGGTTGATCCTCCCTTTCCAATGATTGAACCAGCTGAAGTATTTGACACAAGGAATCTTATGTGTGTGGTTTTCTCCTTATCATCTGATGAGATGAAAAATAGTAATTCAATGAACATAGTATGAAATCAAAACAAAGCGAACTAGTCTATTGAGTGCATGCAACGACCTAAAAACAAATGCAGTTTGGCTTGACAATACAGCACCCTTTTAAACTTTTATAAACGCTAAAGAAAAGGAATGTATTCACACTTGAATGAAAATCCCCAATAAACAAAATTTTTACCACACAAAAAATTTGGCTATTGTAAAATTTCGACTGATAATTATGTATAATCCAAATATTTTGAGTAAACTTATAAAAAAAATATATATGAATCCTTAACTGAAGTTTTGATCTATTTATAAATCTAATTTAGTTTGCTAAAATGTAATCCATATACATCCCAAGATTATTAACATTCAAATTACTATAATTCAACAGCCAAACAAACTATAAAATTAGATAATTTTGCATCATTAGACATAAATGATTTAGACTTATACAACAAATGATAGAAATAGGTTCATCAGATGAGAAGATAAAATCAATAAAAGAACATTAGAACAGAGGAGTAAATCTGAATTCATATACATAGAAGATGTGCAAAATTGTTTGCAAAAAATAGGTTAAACTCTTCACACAAAACTTAACAAGAACAAATAAAGAAGTAGAGATTCAAAAAGTAGGCGTCAAATAATTCGCAAGGATAAAGATGATAATGATGAGGAAGATGATGGTGCTAATGATATTTCTACACCAAGAAGTAAACAGCAATCATTGATTAAGAAAATAATGCAAGAGAAAGCAAGCATAAAAGTAAAACTGACTGAACCATGCAAATACAAAATAACATTACATAGGTCCTAAGGCAACTGTTATATCAAGTACACAAGAAGAGAATATGAATTAAAACCCAGCAATTGATAATTAGCTTGTTGCTAAAGTTTACAAATCCTTCTCTATGCTCACTAATTCATTTCATTAAACGTGCTACATACGAATTCCAAACATTGCAATTTATGAAGATTAACATGTAAATAGGCAAGTACTTCAATAACAAAAGATGCATCGAGGTTAATATTTATTAAATGATTTGATGTCATACTTTTAATGACATGTATAATTAAATCATCTTTTGGTAGCTAAATTATCAGTTTAAACAGATTTGTATAAATACAAACAAAAAATTAGCCTTTTATATCAAAAAATAAGCGCACCAACAACTTGCTGCAGTGGTATTACCTTGGATATTTACAGTGGAGGTCTAAGATGCAAATCCTTGCAAAAAACAAGAAAGACAAGTGCACCCAATGCACAAAGACGGCTCCAACTATGGGATCTAAGAGGGATTGATTCAAATGAATCATTTAAGCATTGCAAGCTTTGTGAAAAAAAAAATAACTGGAGCCTAATCTTAGATGATAAGTTCATTTTTTACATCAAACTCTCTCACCTAAATCTGGACAAGACTGCTGAAAATTTCAAACTCAATTTGAAAATAGGAGATTCAAAATTATGCTTCGCACTTCATCAAATTCATGTAAGGCTCAAGTTACAGTTTGCTTGAAATGGTTGACCCCTCATGGAGACCGACTTTTAAATCTCAGAAAACAAGTTCGAAAGGAATTATATTTCCTAAATCAAAAAGGTATGAGCCCCTTAAATAATGAACAGCGTTTATTCACATGGCAACAACAAAACCATGAAATTTCACGGCAGCTTAAGGCTCTGTTTGGGGCGGCTTTTCTCACGCGGCGCAACAACAAATCGCGAAAAGTTACTGTTTGGCTTCCGGCTTCGCGGCAGAAGGATGTTAAAGCGGGCGGAAAGCGGGCCGCGGGATCGACCCGGCGGCCCCAGCTTTCGCCCGCTAAATATTTGTGATTGCCGCCTCTGCCCTGCCCTAGCGTTCTTTTTCCCGCGCCGTCTCGCCTCTCGCCTTCGACCAGGACCGCGCCCTCTCCTCTCTCGCCTTCAACCAGCCCTCTCGCATCTTGTCGAATCAATCTTTTTTCGTCTTCTCTTGCTTTCTTAAAAGGTAATCGATGAAAATATGGAGTTCATTGCGATCTCCTCTCATTTGTTTTGCGATCACTTGTTCTCTCGATCTCCTGCAGTGCAAGCCTCTCAAGATGAAAATCTGCATATTTGATTTTCATCGTTGGAGAAGCTTTTCATTTATTTTCTGCAATTTCCTGTTTTTTTTTCTGCTGTGCAAAATGGATGTAGAATGCATATTTGATCTCCAATCTGAAATACATCACTCTGAACAGTTGTTTGTATTGTAAATTCCAGTTGAATGAAAAGGTGTAACAGATTTGTTTCGTAGGCTTCCAACTCGCTTGTCTGATTTCCATTCATTAACAGTTTTGCCCCAATTCAAAAATAAATATATGACTTTTCTCTTCTGAAATAATTTTGCAGTGCAAGCCACTCTAGCATCCTTCACATTTTCAGAAAATGTATTTTTAATTTGTGCATCTCGCTCATATGTTCCAACTCCCCAATCCTATAACCATTCTCAAATAATTTTATTTACGTGGGGGTGATAATTGAAATAATTCCTTTGCATTTGAAATGCTTTATCAAGTGGGGAGATATTTGACAAATCAAGGTTCTATGCATGCATTTATGAAATTAAGGATATTCTATAGTTTGCACCTTCACCCCACTTGAACCCCAGTGAGGGATTTTTTTTTGTCTGTAGGAATTACACAGAATAACATGGACTGTAGGGAATCTCAGTGGCTTTAAATAACATGGATTGCCAAGCAGAATTTCACGTGTACTGCAGGAACACCATTAGTATCTTTTCTTTTCTCTTATTAGGAGTAGGTCTTATTCCATGTTCCTGAAGGATTTATGATTGAGACCTGTAACTATGTGAATCTTATAGTAAGGATTCATAACCATTTTCTATCAATAATGATATGTAAACACATAGGAATTGGGTGGCATGTTATACATATTGATAAGAAGGATATGGTTGGTATTAATATAAAAAAAAAATCAAACTTTTGGTGGTAGATATGTAAACACATAGGAATTGGGTGACATTATACAAAATGGTGGTATTTTTGAATGGAAACCATTTACTTGGTTTCCATTCCAGCTTCCCCATGCATTCCAATGGAATTTACAATCATACCGCTGTTGTTAGCCTAGCCAAAATACATTTAGATGGCTTGTTTTTTCCATTTCTCCTTTATATAAGTTTCAATTTATATTAGTTTTTGCCTGCTTACATTGGAGTACCTTTGTAACATGATATGGCACCGAATTCTTATATATTTGCTTTGGTTTGCTTGGAATTCTTATAGCAGAATTGTATGAGCAGAATTCTTATAGCAGAATATAGCCTCTTTATTGTGTGGTATGTATGTAGCCTCTTTATTGTGTGGTATGTATGTAGCCTCTTTATTGTGTGGTATGTATGTAGCCTCTTTATTGTGTGGTATGTATGTAGCCTCTTTATTGTGTGGTATGTATGTATAGCAGAATATATACATTATTATGCATATATTTTGTTGGAGTTGCCCTATTTGCCTCCTAATCTCAAGAAAATGAAGATACAAAACATCGGGTAGAAGGCTGTTTTGAACTGCAAGTTATTTTTTTGCTTTGGTTTGCTTTGAAGTACAAAACATCAGTTGATATAGCACCGAATTCTTATATTTTCGCTTTGGTTTGCTTGGAATTCTTATAGCAGAATTGTATGACCAGAATTCTAGCCATTGCATGCTTATTTGAAATTTAAAAAATCTAGCCATTAAAGATTGCTGCCAGGAATCATTAACATGGTATGAAGGTTTGAGAGGTTTTGCAATTAGCCAATTTATGCTTAATATTATACAACTTGCAGGTTTTGTAGTTTACTGATTTTGGTCGTTTGCTCTCTATAGAATGAGCTTTCTACTTATAAAACATACATTGCAACAAGTGAGCTTCTTTGCAACATAAGAGTTGAATGAAGTATGCATTAGCTTATAGATATTGTACTTCTTATACTTCTTATACTTCTTACACTTCTTATATAGCTAATGCAGCAGGTTTGGTAGTTTCCTGAGTGATATAATTTTCTGTTTCCTATAAGCATATTTTGCAAGGTTGGTGGAATTTGAAGAGCACGTGTTTGCCTATAAGCAGTTCTGTCTCCTATTTTTTTTCCTTAAAGTCGCTCGACTTGACATGGCCAAATGTTTGTTTAACTTCATCTGCGGTTCATACCCAACCTGTCGGATTCTGCCCGCTACATGGAATGCATTATCTTACTTTATGAAGAGGAAAGAATTATAATTTGTACAATTACCTTAGATTGTATGTATTACAAAAAGATGGAATGTATGAAGATGCCCCAACAATTTTTTTTTTAGTTCCTTTATCGGTTGGTTATAGCAAGGAGTCATTGTTGATTTGAATCTATATAACTTTTTTTCTATTGCCTCAATAAAGATGTTTGAATCCTTTCCCGTGGATGTAGGTCACTTCGACCGAACCACGTAAATTTGCAGTGTTTTTTAAATACTTGTTCTATACTATCTCTGGTCATGGTGCAACTTCGATAACATTTGTGTTAATGTTAAAATTCTTTGTAAACGTGCTCATTTATAAAATATGGAGGTATCTGCTTAATTTTGTCTTTCAGTGGTGTGAAGTTTGGGATATGGTATTTTTTTATGCGATAAGCATATCCAATTAACATTTGGTGTCCTTTTTTCATTTTTTTTACTTTCTTTAATCAATTTTTTAATCGAAAACTATATTGTTGTGTTTCATATCTTTGCTTCGTCGTAGTAGTAACATGGCTGGTAAGTCTAAAGAACATGGTTCACCGGCAATCTGGGAAAAGGAAATCAAATTGTTGTTCTGCGACCTCTGTATCAAAGAAATTGAGCTGGGCAATAGACCGACAACCTTTTTCAATAAAGAAGGTTGGAATAGTATCATTAAACATTTTAAAGACTCCACCGGACGGGAGTACGACAGGCTGCAAATGAAAAACAAATGGGATCAACTAAAGAAAGATTGGAAAATTTGCTAAATTACACAATATTGCATTGCTCCCACGTATAAAAAGTGCACAGAGTGCAAGGCAAGAATTTTGATTGGCCTATGCATAGAAAACTATCAGCAAAACATGAAATTCCCAATGATGATCTTCAAATGAATCTGGGTCCACGGCAGAAGTGGATGGCTGAATCAGCCATACTAAGCTTTACAAAAACAGCAAAAAAACTACAACCCCAGTACCCGGTAACAACAAAGTCGCCATTTTAAGCCTCCACTATCCAAAATATGAATACTTTTACCCTTCAAGTAACTTATCCACATCACACACCATCACAAGCTCACTGGTCACCTCTCAATTCTCAAATGCGCCACTAAAAATACAATCTTTCCAATAACTGCAATTTACTCCGCTTCGATCTAAGATCAAACACGTGTAAAACCCAAGAAAGTAAGGAAAGAACAATAACGCGTGATAAGAGGGAAACTCACCAGCCGACGGGGAATCAGGGTGAAACGACGGCTTCGAGCCGCCATCACGAGGAGAGGAATAACCCAAATCCGCCGAATCCATGTCACGGGTGGCGGGTAGGATGGGGTGGAGGGGGGTGAAGAGAAAAGCGTGCACAAAATTCACAGCATTCGAATCCCCAAACGAACGGGGATTTTGCCCTCTTATGGCCTCTTATTTAGTTCTAGGTTTTCTTGGTCTGCTGGCGGCTGTCTCTCCCATTTCAACCTCCAATTCCGTCCATTTGCAGATGTTCTGTGCAATAGTTGAAGAGTTTAAAAATAGGAATGGCGTGAACCTCTTGATTTGATTTGAGATTCGTGCTTGCAGAGCCCTCAAGGCATTGAAGGCTCTAATCTTAAAGCAAAATGACGGTTATAATCGTGCTTAGCTTAACTTCGCAGATTTCATGATGTGTATGAGATGGGAGGGTGCCTTATAATGTCCCTTCCGGTTCATTTAAGTACAAGCAACCCGAACTAGGGGAAATAATCTTCTACGAGATCCTACGATCAATTGGAAATTTACGTACATACCACATAATTCTTTGCGGCATTTTCATAAATACCATGCAATTTTTATGTATACCATATCAAATACCGAAACTCTAATATTTATATATATACCGCAAATTCTTAACATAACATCAAAAATATCACCATCATTATTCTTTTAAGTTAAATGCATATTTTCATGCATAATTTTATGACAATCACAAAATATATTATAAGTATAAATAGTAAATTTTTTATGTTATATATATATACATAAAAATCATGTGGTATGTATGTAAATTTTCCTATTTCTTTTACATATCTAACTGAGGAATTATTTCTAATTTAAAAAATAATATCTTTTTGGTTCAAAATTAAATATTTGAGGGTTATGTATATAAAAAAAAATTTAATGCTCGATATTTAAATACATATAATTGTGTGGTGGGTAGGATTTACATGTATACCACTCAATTCTTTCTTATGTATTTGTATATATAACATCTATATTTCAATTTTTTTCATTATATGCCACCTCAGTTTATATATATATATATATATATATATATATATATATATATTTATATGCATGCATATCATTCAAAACCTTAATATCACATTCAAGATATCATCATCACTACCTTTCTAAAAAGTGAAATACATCATTTTATGCATAAGTTTATGAGACCTTGATGTGATAAATACAAATATCAAATGTGTGTTAGATATGAAAATACATATGAATTATGTGGTATGCATGTAAATTTTACTGAAGATTATTTGGTGAAAGTTCAATAACTGCATATGTTTGAATCCCAAAATATCGGTGTCCTCACACAAACTAGGTAAGATCATATAAGAAAAGAAAAGAGGAAGAGCAGAAAGGAATGTAAATGATGATTTATAGAAAAATTTAGATGTTACGGAGAAACTCTTCCCCTTTATCTCGTGGATGGCCTCCCATTTGTATAAGTTGGGCAAGCTCCACATAGAAATGATTACAAAAATTGCTACGAAAAAGAGTAATAAATAAATAAATACATTGAGAAGATATAATATTATATCTCTTAGCATATCATATGCAATAACATTGTTAGGCTGCTAATAAAATCACTCAATATTGTTGAGCTATCTTGTTAAATTAATATGTCGAATGAGACTATATGACTGCTTAACATGTGGGCTAAGTCAAGAGTTAATACTCTATATAATTGAATTAGCATATTTTATTAGGATGACTGTGACAAATTTCATATGCCAAGTTGTCCAATCGAATTTGTTGGATTTTGCGACAAACATGTGCATTCTAATAACATAGAATATTTTGATGAGATAACATGCTTAAAATTATCTTGTAATTTGAATCTTGTTTTCAAGCTTGTGTTGTTATAAATTAAGGTTTATCGAATCTAAATGGTTCTTCCAATCAACATAAAGATAATCTTAATGATGAAGCACCAACACTTAAACCTATTCCAACATAAGGAGGTGAGATCATAACTATTCTTATAAAAAACATTAACTATTAGAAGTTATCTTCTTGCAAGGGAGTTATCTTTATCAAACATAATATGAGAAAACAAATGTTAAACAAACAAAATTATAGGCAAGAAATTCCAAATGATAAACATTATTAATACTTTAACTTCTCAAGCCAAAAAATGATCAATTGATTGTATTAAATGTGAATTAAATAAAAAAAATGATAAATTTTAGAAAATAAAGAGTAAACTTTTTTAGATGATGAACTCTCATTAGTTACACTTATGAAAGCTCTAATATACTTTTAAAATTATTTGCATATGGAAAATGAAGCAACAAAATATCTTGGTTTGACTTTTAAAGGAGTGTATTGGAGTAGAAAATTATTATAGCTTAAACTAAAATTATTCAAGGCAACCACTTGGGTGGAAATTATATAATAAATCGTCTAGATATTTTTCTACCATTTGTGAAATTCAAAATTATCTTTTATTTGTAAATAAAATAAAGTTTGTTAAATAATGTGAGATTTATTTATTTTTTTCATAAATTATTATGATGATAATAAATATTAGATACTGAAAATTGATTTTTAGTGTTATAGAAGGTATTCATGTGTGTAGGATTTACATCTCAACCAGTTATCATATTAGTTAATTCTATGTCAAGTAGTTTAAAATTAAGGATGGACCAGATTTTCAATTAAAAATTAGAGCAATTTTTAATTAAATTGATGTAAATAAAGTGTGAATTGAATAATAGTTTATGCATTCACCTACACTATTTACTCCATTATAAACCTCATATCTTTTCATTAGTTGTTATTTTCTCCATCACGACCATCATAAAAGAAATAACTAAAATATCAATTATGTCATCCCAAAAATTTAGATTTAAATAACATATGTCATGAGTCAACTTATGAATAATCATATTTAAATATTTTTAATTATAACTATGAAATCAACTTATATAACAATTATATATAGATTTTAAATAACCATAACCCCTATTATATGCAACTCTTAGATAATTGTATTTGTATAGCTAATAATCATATTTAGGTTATGGATAATCAAATTCATATACATAATTTATAATAATCATGTCAACTTATACAATGCTCATTTTCAAATTTAAATAATCATATCTCATATGATGATAATAAATATGACTAAAATATTGATAGTGGTTGAAACGATGTCAAGTGTGAGGAATTTGTGTAAAATATATAAAGAGTAGTATATAAATTCAAACTGTGATATTTTTAGGATTGCTTCTGCATTTCGAAGAAAGAATAATTAGTCAAACAGCTAAAAATAAGTTTTAGTCAAGTTTATAAATTTGAACATATATTAAAGAAGTGTCTTTTGGTTAATTGGATGAGCTAAATGACCCTTAACCTAACCAATAAAAAGAACTTATGATGCGACTCCATCTAAATTTTTGGTGAGAAAAAAATTTAAATAATGAATCAAAATTATAAATTTGCCCAAATTGAATTGAAGAAAATATAACATTAAAATTGTATCCATTGATTATAAATGATTACAAATGTCACGAATTATCAAGATTTTTGTTAGTTTATTTTCTAGATATCCTACATATAACCTTAGGCATATTTTACAATTTTAGGAAGAATTTTTAAAAATGGTGATGACATCAAAGCAAGTGTTAAACTAAAAAAATATCAACACAAGCAAGAAATTTAAATGGAAGTTAATAAGATCCATTGTTTGCATCATAAGTTGTCGAGTAGGCTATTAGCATTTAATTGAATCAACTATGAATAGAATGAGGAATAAATAATAATTTTGAAAATAATGAAAACAAAACACATTTGAAATGAACTTTCTTTTTTTATACTTATGGAACCTCTAATATTTTTCGCAATTCTTTCGAAGCGTATGCATCTAAAGGTGCAGGTACAGTTCCTCAGGGATACAATTTTGCCCTAATCAATCGAGAAAGATTCATTTTTTTTAGGTTTTTAAACTTGATTTGCGAATGGAGGCACAAGGAAGTTACCAAACATACATTAGTTAGACATTTGAGCGCATGCACTTCAAGTTAGTTTATAAAATTTTAGAGCAGATGATATACTTAAGGCCCAACTTTTGAGTGAGACTTATAAAATAAAGAGTAAGAAAATTATTTACAAATTTTCAACTTATCTTTATATTCAAATTTGCATTGCATTTGTTAATAAAACAAATGAAGTTTAGTAAAACTGTGTGCTCAATTCTGTAAGCATTGGGAAAATTTAAATGAGAACAAAAAAATAATCTATTTAAAGCTTTTTAAAATCATAAGAAATTTTCCTTTGCCGGGATTTAAATCTATTCGAATTGCATTATATTGATGACAAAAAATTTTAATTTCTAAGTTAATAAGTTCTTCAATTTTAAATAATAACTTCCTTGTCTGATCATAATGACAATAATGGTGACAACAACAGTGACAACATCAACATAAAATTGGAGGAATAGTTGTAAGAGGTATAAAAGTGTGTCTAATATTATGTTCATTTTCCATACTTCAGAGCCACAACAAACTACAATTGGCAAAGTTCATGTTAAGACCTACCAAGCTGTATTGACCACCTATCATTGTGTTTTTACATTAGCCTATACATCCGATGGAGTTGGTCAAATTTTTATCAAAATTTAGACTCTTTAAACAGAAAATATTATGATTAAATAACACAAAAAAAAGGCAAAACCTTTATACCTTCTATTGTGCTATCATAAGACCCAATAACATTGAGAAAAACATTTGAAGACTTACAGAGTTCATAGACCTTCGTACACTCTATCTTCCAATATTTTTCACATTCTCAATCATCTCCACACAAAATTGTTGATTAAGAATTGAAGAACTTATTAACTTAGAAAATCAATGCTTCATATTTATTTGAACTGTACAAGATGCTTGTGGTGAAAATTAACTATTGAAATTGATGTGGAATCAGTTCTCACTCGTAATAACAAGCACTTTGCATTTACGTTAGCAGTTTGTCACGGAAAAATAGTCCCACATCGGCTAGATTTAGGGCCAAAAAGCAGTATTTAAGTCATGAGCTGCCCACCACCCATAAGGGCTCTTTTGGGAGGTGACAAGTGGTATCAAAATAAATTACTGTCTGTCAGGTGTGTGGACTCTCCATGTTCCGGTGGGACCCTCGGTGAAGCTGATCCGTGACGAGGGCGTCACGTGATTTGGTGGAGGAGAATGTCACGGACAAATAGTCCCACATTGGCTAGGTATAGGGCCGAAAAGCAGTATTTAAGTCTTGGGCTGCCCACCACCCATAATAGCTCATTTGAGAGGTGACAAGTGGAGACAATACTAAACACCTAAAGAGTTTTGTTCCAAGGATAGATAAAGACAAGTAAATCCAACACTACTTTGAATCATGGCACTTAAAAATATGAAAGTGCAGAAAATTTAGAGGAAAAGACTCAAATTATAAATAAAAGCTAAGAGTTAAAAGAGTTATTTCTGGTTGTTATCGAGAGCAAAATTAAGAAGAAAGATTTACATACATATCATTCAATTCCCATGTAGTTCGATATCTAACACCTAAACTTCAAATTTTCCCTAAAAAACTTTAGACATTAGATATATAAATACATACCAATCAGTATGAAAATCCTACAATAATAACATGGCAAAAACATATATAAAGTGCCTTAATTTATTTCAGCAGAATAAACATCCGGCAAAATAAACACATCCATAACTAAGAGCGATTATTGCGTGCGGAAAGCGCACGCAGAGCTGCGTGAGCTCTCCGATCACAATCGTGCATCGCGGCTGTACTGCCATACAGCCGCGATGCGCAGCTGTGATCGAAGAGCGCACCCAGCTTTGTGTGCGCTCTCTGCACGTAATAATTAGACCATAACTAAACATAAATTCCCACAAAAGCACTAAACATCATCACGATGACAACACAAATTTCTTCACTACGGTCAGCAAAATTAACATCAGGAAATGTAGTTTTATAAAATAAATGGACTACAAAAGTACCCCATAAAAAAAAAATAATGAATCTAAAAATAAACACCACCAAAATTTTTTTACAAAACGCACCTCAAACTCATCGCCCGTATTATCAAGAGATTAAATAATTATGCTTCTATATCGCCCGGCCAATCAGTCAAAATATTTCTTTATGTAATTACATTCTTTAGGCTGTCAATTAGAGAGGAAACTTACGGCTCAGGGTTCACGTAATAACGGTATTTTTTCTTTCTGTACAGATCAGGATCGTTGTCCTATGTGCTGTCTAGATGCTGGCGGCTCCCAAGTTGTAAGAAATAAAAATGGAGGCTTAATCAGCATCACCTGATATCAAAGATTAAGATGGCTGCTCGATAGCTCCTTCGTCGGGCACCAAGGCAAGTTCCTGCTGACGGTGGAGCATTGAAGTCCCATGAAAACTCATGGGCCGTGCGCCTTTCACATACTCTCGCAACTGCAAGTAGAGAATGCATCAAAGTTAGGTGAGGGATCATTTGGAATCACTTTTATTTATTATTTTATATTTTGTTTTGTTTATAATTTGATTCATATTTGACTATTTGATTAAAATACGATGGTTTTTAAAAATCATGAGACAATTATTTTAAGTGTTTTTAAATAAAGGGATAATTACATGTAGACTGCCAGAAACATTGATATTTACAAATTAAGCACCATGTTGATTTTTTTTTTGAAGTACCGAATTGATGGATTTACTAGTGCCCCAATCAAACTATTGAGAATTTGATAAAAATGAAAAACATGAGTTGGGGTTTTACCATGAATTTTAATATTGGAGCAACTTTCAGGTTGTCAGTAAGTAATTGCCCCTTTTTAAAAATATAATAATTTACTTTTAGAAACAAAAAATAAAAATATGTAAGATGCGCATCAAACAAACATATTTTTAAAAAACAAAAATCAAAATTGATTACCAACAAACAATGACCATCCCACAAACCCTAAGCTTTCAATGACCATCCCACAAAACTCATGTCAAATAAATTGGTTTTCTCACCTGGGCTGGTGTTACTTTGCTGAAGCCAAACTTCTCTGTCCAGATGGATTCAGCTTCTTCGGCTGCAGGGAGCACAAAGTGCTTGACATTGAGGGAGTTTAACAATCGCTTGATGCAAGAGAACAGGAATTGGAAGAAGCCCTGTGAAAACATGGCAGAAGAGTCAATAATGAAAAATCAGTGAAGAATGCTCAAGTAAAAAAATAATAAAAAGGAAAGTAGGACAATGGTTTATGTATTATATTCACGATCATAGGTACAAGACAAGTGCAACAACATTCTCTCAGCTACTAAATGTTTTGTTTTATTTATCCGCCTCTATTTATTTGCGCTGAGTGCTAAAAATAAAACAATAAAAACTCTATTTTGCTCATTTTTCAGCACAGCTTCTACCAACCATCCAAATGCTTCCACTTCTAAGTCTTTCTTGTATGGACATACTTCTCCATGCAATTCCACACAGCACAGGTGTATTTTATTAATAATAAATTGATGTTGCACTTCTTACTTCTCTAATATGATTATTTTTCTTTGATTTTGTCAAGTTTAATAAACAATTATCATGACGCTCACATTAATGTTAAAGTCAACTTAATCATCAACAACATGATTGCCAAATACTAAATTATAAATAGCATAGCTAGTCCAGCATCAATTTAAAAAATCTATTTTTACCCACTGAATTTCATTTATTGCAATTAATCACTCCATCCACCTCAATTTAACTCTAAAATTTCCTTATCATATAACAATTTTTTTTTTGTAAATAATTATCAATTTCATATTTCTTAATATTAAATATCACGAACTCGTACTTTGTTATACTCACTCTTATAACCCTCCTTTATCCTTTATAATTTCCTCTATTATTTTCAACTTACATTAATTCAAACAAAGATGTCTCGTTCATCGACAGTGTCACCTGTGAATACCACAAACCAATATTCCTAACTTGGAATATTGTTTGAGATAAATATTTCACAAATTGCTGGAATTACCCAGCTTCAGATGGATGATCTAGCAATGGAAGGGATGATCTAAGGATTCCACTTGCTTTAGGGTTCATGAAAATGGGGGCTCTCCATTGCATGTTGTGGGAAGCCATCTTAAGGAGCATGGTCCCAAGACTCGTCAACTCTCTCTCTAGTTCTCGCATCAGGAATGTAGCATGAAGGCAGATCTAGGGCTGGGATGCTCTTGGAAGGGATAGGGGAATGCTACGAGATTTGCGAAAAGGTATGCTTCATCATTTGAAGTTTGTTTAGTTATTTTTATGAGATAATATCCTTTGTGTTGATAATTAGAATAATTTATAACATCGAGTGATAAGCGAGATGGCATGCATCAGATGCACATTATCTAAAAATTCTGGACGGGCCACAAGACCAAGCTCACAGATTCTTATAATTTTAAAATGGATATCTCTCTGTACAAATATCAAACATCAAATAATCATCCTCTTCATATTCTTTAGAAGAAAGATTATGATTTAATTTCTAAATATATTTTGCATTATTTTCGAATATCTATTCACTCCCATTATTATTAAAGGTTTGAATAACTTTAACAAATGCAACAACGAGCCTTGATCCCACTAAGTGGGGTCAGCTACATGAATCATTTTTTCTATATTGTGTCATATTGCGCGTCATATTTTCATTTAATTCTAATAAATTAAGATCATTTTTTATACAACATGCCACGTCTTAAAAAATGCCTGATAAAAAGAGCCAGTCACATCAATGAGCCTCTTTGACTTTCATCCATGGACTATTTGAAATGGTTACTTCTTTGCAATGGTAGACGTAGTGCCAATCTACGCAACTCATAAGTGAGTAAATGAAAACCCCAATTACTCAAACTCACAAAGTCTTAACTACTAAACGCCTAAATAAATTCCCATGTGCCAATTTAACTACTTCAGCATGGCCATGAATCTGGGTGAAAGACAAGAAGAAAATTTTACTTTTATACCTAACAGTTCTCACATATCCTCAAAAAAAAATGAGAAACAATTCTCACATCTCTATCTAATACTATAATGGAGGATAGGGCATGCAATCTGACAAAAAGAAAAGAATTCTTGTGTAATGCATCATGATCTTTGAACAATTCAAGAGTGTCATCTTTGAAACTTTATCATGCCCTATCAGTCTTTAGTCATCCTAAGATCAATTAAATTAAAAAATCTTCCCAAATTCTATAGAGAATGGTGAGCAATGGATTTCTCAGATCTCTATTTGATTTTGATGGCTTGCTTCGAAGTGTAAAACTGAGTCATTAATATATGAACATCCCTCTTTAACAAGATACAATAGAATTTAGAATTCATCCAATCAATAACACTATACTTGTAAAAGTTCACCACTATACCACCAAAAAGCAACTCAGCCACAAGAAACTCCCCAGGGGATGATCTAGGAATATATAGCTACTTCCCCTCATACAAGTAGCTACAATCATTAAAAATGAGATTCGTAATGAAAAGAGTCCGAGTAGATGTTCTAGATAAATGGCATAAAAATCTGGACAATCATTTTAAAAGAAGTTGATCAAAATCATGAAATTGAAATTCAAAAGATTATAATATCAATTCCACTCTAGAGAAAGCATCTATTACCTTTCACAAACTTATATTTCAGGTTAGATGAATAATCTTATAGGAATTCCATCCACACAGGCATAAATATGATTTAACATAATTTGGGAGCTAAAAAACTACAATACATAATGATTAGCAACAACAACAACAACAAAGCCTTAATCCCACTACGTGGGGTCGGCTACATGAATCCTTTTTCTCCCTTACGTCCTATTTAGTGTCATATTTTCATTTAGTTCTAGTAAATTAAGATCATTTTTTATAGAATACGCCCAAGTATTCCTAGGTCTACCTCTGCCTTTCTTAACCCAAGTCAAATCTAAAACATCTACTCTCCTAATTGGATAATCAGATGGTCGACGTTTAATGTGACCAAACCATCTAAGACGACTTTCTCTAATTTTGTCCATCACAGGAACTACACCAACCCTATCACGAATATATTCATTTTGCATTTTGTCTCTAAGTGTAAAGCCACTCATCCACCTAATCATTCTCATCTCGGCAACACTAAACTTATTATTATGCTTCTCTTTTAAAGGCCAACATTCAGCGCCATAGAGAATTGCAGGTCTCACCACCTTCTTATAAAATTTTCCTTTCAGTCTAAGCGGTACTTTTCTATCACACAAAAGACCGGAAGCATTCCTCCACTTCAACCAACCAACTTGAATTCTACTATTAACATCCCCATCCATATCACCATCGCATTGAACAACATACCCAAGATATCTAAATCGTTCACACCTTTTAATAATTTGATCACCTAAAGTCACACTTCTGTCACTAGAGCTACTACTACTAAAATTACATTCCATGTATTCTATTTTAGTTCTCTTTAAATGAAGGCCTTTAGACTCCAATGTAGACCTCCATAATTCAAGTTTTTCCTGGGTTTTTTCTCTCGTTTTATCCACGAGAAGGATATCATCAGCAAAAAGCATACACCAAGGTACATCCTCCTGTAGATGTCCAGCAAGACCATCCATAACTAAAGCAAAAAGATATGGGCTTAAAGTCGATCCCTGATGTAAACCAACAGAAATAGGAAAATATTTTGTCAATCCTCCTTCAGTCTGAACACAAGTAACAGCTCTGTTATACATATCTTTAATGACTTGAATATAAGTCAAATCAACACATTTCTTCTCGAGAACTCTCCAAAGGATATCTCTTGGAACCTTATCGTAAGCTTTTTCTAAATCAATAAAAATCAAATGTAGATTCTCCTTATTACCTCTGAACTTCTCCATCAAACTTCTCAATAAATGTATAGCTTCCATAGTAGACCTGCCAGGCATAAATCCAAATTGATTATGAGAAAT